>NC_057798.1:765210386-765213902 GCF_018294505.1 Triticum aestivum | reverse complement strand
TGGCATTTCTTTTAAAGCCCTTTATGAGGTGTCGCTAAGACGACCGACTGCGGCATTTCTTTTAAAGCCCTTTATGAGGTGTCGCTAAGATGCCCGACTGTGGCATTTCTTTTAAAGCCCTTTATGTGGTGTCGCTCAGACGCCCGACTGTGGCATTTCTCTTGTTTACCAACCTTTCGAGGCGTCGCTTCAGACACCCGATCGGTACATTTTATTATTACTATGAGATTGCATATTCATAAATAACATGCTTGCATGCATCAGAGTTTTTATTATCTTTTGTGACTGACGTCATGAGCATGAAATATTTCAAAACATCGTTGTTATATTATACCCGTGTTCATAATGTTTGCGAGTACATTCAAAGTACTCACTGGCTTGTCCCTGGCTATTGTCTTGGCCAGATTTCTTGCACGGAAAGGAGCGACCGCGAAGACAGCCCCAGAACCTAAGCAACGGTGATAGAAGTCTCGCGAAGATAGGAGTTAGCCTGGTCAGCTGTTCCCGTGGGAGATGGAGTCCCATAGACGCTGATGATTCACACACCACTTCCGCCATCAACCACTAGAAACCATTTGTTGTACTCACAGGCCAGAATGGTCTTGTACTACATATTTTGTATCTTGCTTGGAAATTATGTGTCAAGTTGGTGCCTCATCAGCTAACAGTTATCCTGGGGCTGGTGAGCACAAGGGCCATTTTCTGGAAATTAATTCCCGGAAAACCGGTCGTCACAAAGGGGAGGTAGAGAGGAAGGGGGGAACCATGTATTCAGGGCGCGCTTGTCTCAAATGCGAGGAAATTTACAAACTTAGCCCCCGTTTCAAATTTCCTACTACATCACAGCAATATTAGTCGGTTGGGGATAGGACGGTAATCTCGCATACACCGAATATTTGTCGACGAGAGTTTGTTTTTAGCGCCCACCGTGTATGAATATGAATCGGGGAGGGAGTCGATTTCGGCTGAGGACACACTGTGTTTTGGCGCCCACCGGGTAAGAATCTGGGTGAGAGGCGGTTACGTCACGTTTGGGTGAAATTACAAACCTACCCCTATCAAAACCTATAGAAATCCAGCAGATAGGCTTTGGGTGGCAGGGATAGGCAGTAGTAATTTCCATCTCGCAGATTTTGGTTTCGGGCGGTTACTGCGACTTCCCCCGCTTCGTTCAAATTTTGCAGAGTGCATGTTTACCGTGCCAACTCAATTCGAATCCCGTTTGTATTCTATTTTTTCGGGCGGGGTCCATTTTCAATTGGAATTACATTCTATATACATCATTTTTTATATATATACTTTCAAAAGCACAACACCATTTATACATAAATATGGTTTACAAATGGCATGATCTCAGATTCATAAGGTTGTATCCATCAATTTGGATTTTCAAATATTTGAAACCACTTTATGTTGAAATCCAATGTCTGCATTCCTCGCTAACTGTCTCCAATTAATGTGTGTTTCATGCGGGGTTTTTTTTTACTTCTCAAACATGTATAATGTGTTTCACACATGCAACATATAGTGTAATCCTGTTTAGACATTAATTGCATATAGACCATGCATTGTCTGTAATTAAAGAATCTAAGGATCACCAATATTGATAAACTATATAACATTACACGTGTGCCCAAATTTAAATGAATATGCATGTTTGATACACCAATTTGCGTTATGATATTAACGATGTCGTGATCTCCAGTTTAAACATTTGAATCCCCTTTAATCCAGATATTCATCTCATATAGCTATCACTCATGCTTATATAGGACTATCTCTCTGGACATATACGCGTTCATCATCTCTCTCGTATCTCTCGTGCTACCTGTATGTCAACAATGATCTTTTATCTTCGTAACACACCGACGGTACTCTCTCCCTCGACCTTCATCACTCTATCTCTCAATAAGTATATCTCGCTCCCTGCTATCTGTCTCTAATTATGATTCTCCATGT
This sequence comes from Triticum aestivum, assembly GCF_018294505.1. Lineage (NCBI taxonomy): Eukaryota > Viridiplantae > Streptophyta > Magnoliopsida > Poales > Poaceae > Triticum > Triticum aestivum. Next base: position 765,211,943 of record NC_057798.1, on the reverse strand, counting down.
GGAATCTCTTTCTCTCACACAAACACAAAACTTTGTCTCCGGGGGTCTCATTTCTCTCTACTATTCCCATGTGTGCCACTCGCACACCCCTCATACAGAGATGTCTTTCGCTACTTAGATATGAGAACCTACGACTCTTCCTCTTAAATATCTCTTTCTCACACACAAACACAAACTCTGTCTCCCAGGGTCTCATATTTCTCCATCGTTCTCTTGTATGTCGCTCACACACACACTCTCTCCCTAGAGATATCTTGCGTTCCCTCATATGTCTCTCTAGCTATCACTCTCGTTGTGAAATATCTTTCTCTCTCATAGACACAAAACTCCGTCTCTCAGGATCTCATTTCTCTCTGCTATATGTTTGTATGTGACTCACATGCACCCTCTCTCTATCTCTCTCACACCCACACACATAACTCAGCCTTCTGATCCACTCGACTCCTATCTCTAATGCACACTAGCTAGCATCTTTATCTTTCTATTTATCTGTTTCTCCATCAACCTTCTTTCTCGCCCTCACTCTTGATTCCTATCACTCACACTACATATGTTTCTCTCTACATATAGTCAAGTGCCCTCTCACACACATATATAACTTCACCCTCTGAACCACCAGGCGGTCATCTCCAACACCCAAACTAGCGGATGTCCCTCTAGCTAGCATCTCCATCTCTGTATCTATCTGTAGTTTCTCTGTCAACATTTCTTTCTCGCACGGAGTCTTGCTTCCTATCACCCACACTATATATGTCTCTCCATACATATGCATTTATAGGTTGATCTCTTTTGCACAATCGTTGTGCCTCACTCCCTCTGCTCACCATACATGCATGCTCCAGCCCACGCCACTATCTCTTAAAGACAAAAACACATGCTCAATTGTCGGGCCTTCTTCCCTGAATTCTCACATGCATGCATGTTGTCATACCGATCCGTCTCTCAGATGTCGTTGATCATATGACTTATGTCTTCTTTCTTTTATCTCGATCATATGCGCATGCGCACACATACACATCCCACGTATACATGTATACCTCTCACACATGCACGTTCAAGGTCTCTATGCCTCCATACATAGTTAATTACCTTCAATCCTAATGCCACATTGAATTGTTCTCCTCTTGTGTGCACATAACTTCCGCCTGGATGGGTAAAACACACACTCACACTTAACAATTTCCTTCTAGCTACCCCCCCTCCTCTCACTCTTCCCCTATATCCCCGAAACCAATAAGACCATCCCTTTGTTTAATTCCCGCCTACATGCACCATCGATATATATATATAGTAGTCTTCCTCGGTGTCTCTCGAACAAACACGTTCTCTCGATGTCGACTCCTCTCACACACACACACCTTCTCTTCCCTCTCTACGGACATTTTCTCTCTCACACCCCATCGTTGGTGGCCTCTGCCATACACATCACCTCTCTATGATGAAGCCATGCACACTTAAATTACATCCGCCACACACACACACACACACTTTAAGACTCCATCTCTCTCTCTCACACACACACACAAACACACACACACGCACGCACGCATGCACACC
>NC_057798.1:765182316-765210207 GCF_018294505.1 Triticum aestivum | reverse complement strand
CACCCCACACACACACTAAGACACCATCTCACACACACATGCTCTAGGCGGAGCATTTGTTCCTACCACCCTTCATCCAACCTTACCCGTATGATAAACAATCACCTTAGTTTACTTGCATAACATGGACAAATTCCACTTTACTTTAGTAGTCAGAACTTATCATCTGTACGCTTATAAAAAACGAGTTAACGATGATGGTGTGCCTGCCATCTTGTAATACAGACCGTGTGATCTATGTCTGATGGATATAAAGCAAACTATGATAATTTTACAAAAGATACCCGCACCTCTCTCCACATCCTTATCTCCCACAACCTCATTGCTCAGCAATTAAAAAAGGAAGTCTCTGGAACAATCTAGCATGGTGGCCGCTGCCGCCTGCTGGCGCCGTCCATCCCCATGCCTCCGCCCACTCCGACCACGAGTCACCACCATGCTCCACTCCTCCTCGCCTTATCTCTCATTTTTAATTTTTTTTCAATGGCATTCTAGAGATACCGGTTTTCCGATAAAATTCTCGAGATCATTAGTTTTTACACATGGGATTACTCTTGCATGGGTCAATCACAACAGGTGCTTTGTAAAGAAATGCATATTGATGTTCCCTGCAATGCACGAGAATCTTGCTTGTAATTATATAACTCAAATCACGAGCAGGAAGTGACATTTTTTTGACACAACCACGTTAACATGGCCACGTAAATCACTAGCTAAAGTAAATACCATTATACTTATATCCCGATGCAAAAGGTTGAGTACATGTCCGAAGAGTAGAGTCGCACACACGCACTCTGTCTCTTAGAATCTCTCTCTCTCTCTCTCATACACACACACACACACACAAACACACACACCAGTTACGTGACGCCCACTTAAGCAGACACGTATGTTACAATTTGTGCACCCGCGGGTACACGTGATGCTGCCCATTTATTTAAGCCGGAAGGCGAACCCAAACAGTAGTTGCATTCATTCCCCTCCCGCCGCCTCTTCTCTGGTCGCCGTCACCTGGTAGCCATGGCCCGGCCGACGGTAACAACATACGACATACTCCCGCCGCAGCGGCGCTTTAATATGGAAATTTTTGTGGTCATGCATGCATCTTTTTGTGCTAGCACTCCTATATAAGGGTTGACCGGTCGCTTACCGCAGTGCGCGGGCGGTGGAAGAGGAAGGAGAAGGGAAGGGGCTGTGGAGTAATGTTTTTTACCACAATTTCTTAGGAAACTGAGTGCAATAATTGAGTAGTTTTGCAAACTACCTGTACTACACCTGAAACGGTTCAAAACCTATACTCCCTTGCCAGCGCGCGCTTCTCGCGTGAAACGGTCAGCATTGCCCTAGAGCGTCAGTGTCGCATTAATGCCAGGCTAGAGCGGAGGCGACCTCTCACTGGCACCGTCTTTGAAGTGGCACGACGGCCGAGAGAGCGCCGCTTCCCGGTGCACGCGACTGCTCCGCGTCGAGACTGGCCATAGGCCCTATTTGGATCCATGGGTTAGAGTTAGTTTGAGCTAGTTGGGGCTCAAATATCCCCAAAGTATCCAAGCATGAGGGTTTAAATTGGAGCAAGTTGCACCGAACCCACCAAAAAAACTATCCCACTCAAGAGGTGCTAACTGGAGATAGTTCTCGTTCGGACCACTAAAAAATCACTTCTCTCTCTCCATCAAGTGCATTTGTTGTCAATCTAACCCTGTCACCCAAACACCTCTTTGGCTACAGTTAGTACAGGGTTAGTCATGAGTTAGTGTAACCTCTAGCTAAGTTAGAGTATCAAACAGGAGCAGTATAGGACATGCAAGTTGCTCAAAGCATACAGTCAAATTCGCACGTGAAAGGATTTTTTTCTTTTTGAAAATGGAACATGAAAGGAATTTTTTTAGAATGCTCTTGGCATGTCACTAACATGTGATGAGTTAACTGACCTCAATAGACGGCAAAAACGCCAGCCCGCCGCACTTTGATAGAGACGAGGAGGGAGAAGCGATACAGGCTGCTGGATTACTAGAGATAGGTGTCGCACAGAAGCCAAGAAATATGGTGATAGCGTGGGTTAGCCATGTACTAGTATGATGTAACTACACTGGGATGCCGTGTTTTGTACTCTTCCAGTCCACTATGGAGATGATTGGTTGATTTTATATCGCTGAATACTATTAAATATTATGCAGACACTCCACCACGAGGTTCCTTGCTCCTTCTTGGTCGTCGGGAATCTATGTTCTTCCACTCCATTTTTTTACGTGAGCTTTGTTCATCCTTTTGCCAACACGCAAGACATCTAGCATCAAGGTGCACGTGTTATGCAAGGATCGTTCCATCTATATGAAGAACACGTGGGACTGGAACTACGAGATGGACATGTACCCAGGAGTGGACGTACAAACCTGAGTAATGTAGCGCAGTAAGTGAAGTAGAAAGGCACAAATGGTATGAACATGCGTGGCATATAGGGTGTGTTTGGTTGCGTTCTCGTCTCAGCATAGTTATTCCCTCTTCATGCATGCTCAACTCAACACCCCTCTTCATGCCTGCTTCTAGTGTATTTGTGCTAAACTAGTGTGGACTCATGCACTCTCCATACACTCTACCAAACACCAAAAAGTAGGTCGAGAAGGGAACTCTTGGGCGGCATTTGTCTCTTACTACGTACTACCACTAAATGTTGTACGTGCAATGCACGGTGGTGTTATGGACTACGTTCCTAAGTACTCTACTACTACTATATTAGTTAGTTGGAGGCACATATTAACTTTTATATTTTTTACGTGTATGCCCCGAGACATTCCAGTTAGACGTGTCTTTCTCTCCAGGTTGCACTTTGTATCGTTCATACCACTAAGTACTACTACGTGTGGTCTCCGACCCAGAAGTGGAAGAAGTGGAGACGCTCTACCACGATGTTTTTCTTTTACGCTGGGCTCTACCACGTTGTTCATGTCCCACTCCTTTCGCTGACGTGTGGGACATCCAGCACGTGCCGTGTTTGGCACTCTTCATCGTAAGAGTTGAAACGCTAGCATTCATCAGAAATAAAAAATAATTATAAATCAGCAGTGCTACTATTTTTTTGAGAACCAATCAGCGGTGATACTATACCATGCGGTTTCCTTGCTCCTCAATATCGGAAAGAATACTTCCGTTCACCAACATGTGGGACGTCGACCATCCTGGTCCACTTGCCATGCACGCAGAACTCCAAGGGAGAGTCACCCCGGTCGCCGCACCGCAGTAACATTGACTAATGAGCCGTCAAATAACAGGCCCACTTCCCACTTTGAAGTTGCTCGGATGAAGGAACCATCATGACTTCGTTGAATTCCGCTTCTTGATGAAAACTACTGTACCAGCAGTACTACTAGCTACAGTAGTTACACCAACAGAGGCCTCCTTTCGTTCATAGGATAGGAATTTTATAGGAATATGAAAATCATAGGAAGTGAGATGACATGTATCTCAATTCCTATAGAGAAAGAGATGCCATTTGATGCATAGGATAGGAATTTTTCCATTTAGTCTAGGCTAATGTACTGGTAATTTGCTCTAAAAACTACAGTAGTAACTAGTAGTACTGGTACATGCTCGTACTCAGACACAGACACACACACTAACTACTAGTACTACTACTTCTCACATGCTGGCCAGACGCCGTCGTTCTCCTTCCCGACTTTGTCGGCGACACCCCACCGTGCTTGGATCTCCACCGACCTCTCCGTAGCAGCGTGTGTGTCCTTTTCTTTCTTGCGGCGGCGGGCCTCTCTTTTCTTGAGTGCTTTCTGACTTTTCCGCTCCCTTTGTGCGGCTTTGGCCGCCTTTTTCTCTACCGCCCATTCGGCCTTCGCATCTTCAAATTCCTCCCACATAGTTGTGACGTCGTGAGCGGCGATGAACTCGGCACGGCGGTATGCCATCGCTTCCCTACCATTTTGTGTGCGGTCATGGGCGGCGAGGAACTCGGCACGGCGGGATGCCATCGCTGCCTTACCGGTTAGTGTGCGGCACAGTGGCATGAACGATGCTTGGTGAGAGCTCTAGGGTGGAGTGGCCGGACAACCATATAGTGCATTGGTTTGTCAAGAGCTCAAGGACAGAAGACGAATGAAATTTGGATTCCCCTTCAATCATGGTCATTTATTACCGAGTAAAATGCATTGGCGGTCATTGAACTTGTCTTGATAGCTCACTTTGATCATTGTATACGAGATATGGTGATTATACGGTCACTGGCTCAGCGTATAGCTCCGTATTTGTCTGGTTGACCAGTCAAACAGTCCGCATGCGCCTCATCAGCTCATGTTCTTTATCTATCTAAGCGGGCCTACTTGTCAATGGAGAAAGAAATACTGTAAAAACCAAAATTATGCGTATGTGGGGAATCAAACCACGGACTCGTTGCTGCAACGCACCCTCGTCAGCCAAATGAAAATGAAATACTTCACGTCAGACACTTACGCTCACACTGTCAAAGCATGCTAATACATGTAGGTCGCCCTCTAAATCAAAGTCTTGCTCATGGCGCAATGCGAACGGCGAGTGTCGTGGTCCTAAGACTGACAGTAGAAAGGGGGGTAGGTATGGATAGGCAATATCTTAGCTATGGCGAAGATGTACATGCGAGGTTTACGAGTTCAGGCCCTTCTCGGAGGAAGTAACAGCCCTACGTCTTGGTGCCCGGAGGCGGTCGATTGGATTGTGTGTGTTGAATTACAGGGGGTGCGAACCCTTGTGCCAGTGGAGGGGGTGGCTTATATAGAATGCGCCAGGACCACAGCCTACCTCCATTACAAGGGAACTAATGTACATAAAGTAAGGGGCGTTACTGGTAACGCCAGCATTAAGTACTCTTAATGCTCATGAAGACTAAGGAGTGAATATCTGGTCGTTGCATGCTCTTCTGACTCCCGGTCTTCAATATGGTCGAGTGGCCTTCCATATGGTCGAGAGACGGTAGGTACTGACTGTCGAGTGATGTGACCGTCGAGTGGATTGCACTCGACATACTTGACTGGAGCTCTTCTGTTGACTCTTGGTCTTTTTGTCTTCCAGGGTAATGACCTTGGGTAGGACGTATAGGTCGAGCCTATGACCCTACCCTAGGTCTGTATCCTCGTCAGTAGCCCCCGAATGGATTAAGCTGTGAGAGGAAAGTAGGACAAAGTTGGACATGTCCTGAGCTTTGTGCCTCCGCGAGTGTTTCCTGCAAGACTGAACGCCTGTGTTGGTACTTCAGTGTCGACTCGGTTGCCTTGACCCATTCAGAGAGCTGTCAATTGAACTGGTGACCTCATGCATCAAGTGTTGCGTTGGAGCGCAAGATCTCGGGTGAGGGAGTCCTGGATTAGGGGGTGTCCGGATGACCGGACTATAACCTTTGGCCGGACTCCTGGACTATGAAGATACAAGATTGACGACTTCGTCTCGTGTTCAGATGTGACTTTCCTTCGTGTGGAAGGCAAGCTTGGTGATACGGATATGTAGATATCCTCCCATTGTAACCGACTCTGTGTAACCCTAGCCCTCTCTGATGTCTATATAAACTGGAGGGTTTTAGTCTGTAGGACGAACAACAATCATACCATAGGCTAGCTTCTATGGTTTAGCATCTCTGATCTCGTGGTAGATCTACTCTTGTACTACCCATATTATCAATATTAATCAAGCAGGAGTTGGGTTTTACCTCCATCGAGAGGGCCCGAACCTGGGTAAAAACATCGTGTCCCTTGTCTCCTGTTACCATCCGCCTAGACGCACAGTTCGGGACCCCCTACCCGAGATCCGCCGGTTTTGACACCGACATTGGTGCTTTCATTGAGAGTTCCTCTGTGTCGTCATCCTTAGGCCCAATGGCTCCTCTGATCATCAACAACGAAGTGGTCCAGGGTGAGACTTTTCTCCCCGGACAGATCTTCGTATTCGGCGGCTTTGCACTGCAGGCCAATTCGCTTGGCCATCTGGAGCAGATCGAAAGCTACGCCCCTGGCCATCAGGTCAGATTTGGAAGTTTGAACTACACGGCTGACATCCGCGGAGACTTGATCTTCGACGGATTTGAGCCATAGCCGGGCGCGCCGCACTGTCACAATGGGCATGATCTAGCTCTGCCGCCGAACAGTGCCGAGGAGGCCGCCCCAATGTCCGCTCCAACTCTTAGCTCGGAGCCGACTGCGCCAATCGAGGACGGGTGGCTGGACACGCCTCGGGGGCTGCAATCCCTATGGTGATCGAGCCGAACACCATCCTTGTCCTTTATGAAGGTCGTGACTCCAAGGTGCCAGACTCCTTTCCGGACTCCGAACCTTCCGCGCCCCTGCCGATCAAACCCGATTGGGCGCCAATCATGGAGTTCGCCGCCGCGGACATCTTTCAGCACTCTCCCTTCGGTGACATTCTGAACTCAGTAAAGTCTCTCTCTTTATCAGGAGAACCCCAGCCGAACTATGGTCAGAAAGGTTGGGATGCGGACGACAAAGAAATTCAAAGCCCACCCACCACCCACTTCGTAGCCACTGTCGATGATTTAACCGACATGCTCGACTTCGACTCCGAAGACATCGACGGTATGGACGCTGATGCAGGAGACGATAAAGAACCAGCGCCTATAGGGCACTGGAAGGCCACCTCGTCATATGCCATATACATGGTGGACACCCCAGAAGAAGGGAACGGCGATGAAACAACAGAGGATGACCCCTCCAAGAAGCAGCCTAAGCGTCGGCGTCAACGGTGCCGCTCTAAATCCCTCCAAAGCAAAAACGGTGATTCCAGCACGGGAGATAATAACACCCCGGACAGTGCCGAAGACAACCCCCTTATCGGTGTCAAAACCGGCGGATCTCGGGTAGGGGGTCCCGAACTGTGCATCTATGCAGATGGTAACAAGAGACAAGGGACACGGTGTTTTTACCCAGGTTCGGGCCCTCTCGATGGAGTTAAAACCCTACTCCTGCTTGATTAATATTGATGATATGGGTAGTACAAGAGTAGATCTACCACAAGATCAGAGAGGCTAAACCCTAGAAGCTAGCCTATGGTAGGATTGTTGTTCGTCCTACGGACTAAAACTCTCCGGTTTATATAGACACCGGAGAGGGCTAGGGTTACACAGAGTCAGTTACAATGGGAGGAGATCTACATATCGTATCGCCAAGCTTGCCTTCCACGCTAAGGAAAGTCCCATCGGGACACGGGACGAAGTCTTCAATCTTGTATCTTCATAATCCGGGAGTCCGGCCAAAGGTCATAGTCCGGCCATCCGGACACCCCCTAATCCAGAACTCCCTCAGTAGCCCCTGAACTAGGCTTCAATGACGACGAGTCCGGCCCACAAATTGTCTTCGGCATTGCAAGGTGGGTTCCTCCTCTGAATACTTCATAGAAGATGTTGAACACAAGGATAGTGTTCGGCTCTGCAAAATAGTTTCCACATACCACCGTAGAGAGAATAACATTCGCACAAATCTAATATGCTGACATATTCCGTAGCGTGACATCATGCCACAGCCAAGCCTTTATTCGAATCATTTTAGTGTACCACCTCAGCGTGTTTAGCGAGGCAGTTTCCTTGGCACGTCTTGTCAAAGTAGAGATCGTGTCCCCTTATTTTGGGATTCTCATCAATACGGGCGTGGGTAACCCAACCGTGCCATGGGTATGACTTCTTAATTGAAAGTGAGTCCCAGACGGTCACGGGGAGGGCTCTTGGTATTCAACCCCTTTATAAAGAGACCAAGGCTTGACTCCTTTCTTTTGATCCCATCAAATCCGCCTCTCGCCTCGAGTTCCAACACCCAAAGCTCCAGATTCAGGCGCTTCGGACCTTCAATGATGTCCTGCTCCGACCTCCAAGGCTGGTGGATGCCTTCCTCCGTTACGGAAGAAGACGTGCGAAAGCTGAGAGATGCCAGGTATCTAACCGTCGAAAATCTCGCACAGGCTGCCTGCTCCGGGGAAGGCTATCCCCACTCCCCAGCCCGGTGAGAGCGTGGTGTTCACATCTCACTTCCTTTGGGGGCTAGGCTTCCCGATTGATCCCTTCGTGAGGGGGCTCATGTTTTATTACGGGCTGGAATTTCATGACTTAGCTCTAGAGTCCATCCTCCAAATCTCATCGTTCATTGTCGTGTGTGAGGCCTTCCTCCATATTACTCCCCACTTCGGACTATGGCTTAAGACCTTCAAGGTACAACCAAAGATAATCGAGGGGCAGCGCGCTGAGTGCGGAGGTGCTATTATAAGCAAGATTGCCGACGCTCCATGGCCCGAGGGCTCTTTTCAAGAGGAGTTCGGCTTATGGCAACGAGAGTGGTTTTACATCACGGCTCCCAGGGGCACCACATGGGTGGCGCCACCCGCTTTTCGCTCGAGTCCCCCACCACGGCTAGCGTCATGGGTCAATGAAGGGCTTAACTAGGGGCCGTCCAAAGACGTGCCCCTGCTGCAGGGCCGCATTCGAGATCCCCTAGAAAGATATATCAATTTGGCTGTAGTGGCGCAGGTTATGCTGATTCGCTGCATACTGCCCTGCAAACGTCGCCCCCTCTGCCTGTGGGAATTTAATCCGGAAGGACCATGAGTCCTCCAACATTTTATGGGCACAACGCCCCTGGAGATGTATAAATTGTTCTTCGGATCACAAGCAATGTGTCCGGACTCGTCCGACGACGCAGGTCTGAGCTGCAATCGCCCAAACACTCAAGTAAGTAGCCCTGTACCCGACACGCTACCCATATGTTTATCATAAAATTTCCCTTTAAAAGAGCTATCCTTTAAACAGGAGTGGATAGAGAAAGCAAAGCTTATCAGGTGTTCGGCCCCCCTCCCCGAGACCACGCCGGATCCCGTGTTAACCAAGATGCTGGAGGTTGCGCCTTCGGAAGAAGGTGAAGAGGGGAACCAAGAAGCTACCGCCTCCGCAAAGGAGGCTGTTAGGAAAGGAGGAATCGAGAATTCCTCTAACCAGGGAAAGAAAAGGATCACCTCTGAAGACCCGGAGGCGATGGCCTCGAAGCGGGGGAAGAAATCTTCGTTAGAGGGTCCGGCGCCGGAGGGCGCCCCAGCCGCATTGCGCTCCCAAGGGGATCAGCTCTCCACCGAGCCGTAAGTAAAGAGAGGGGTTTTAAAATGAGAGACATCCCTGTTTTATTTCTGAGGAAGATAACCGAAATTTTACCTTGCAGTTCGGATCTCAACCCTTCTCAGCAGAGCTCATCTTCAGGGGATCTTCGTCCGGAGATGATGGAGAGCGGAACGCCTCCCCTAGCTGTACCTTCTTGCGAGGCGGACGACCCCGAGGTGTCGTCTCGGAGGGTTTCTCCGAATCTGGCCTTAGAAAAAGATTTGCGGACGAGTCCGGCACCGTCCGGTGCATGGTCAGAGGAGCTGAAGGATCTGCACGAGCGAGCGTCTATCTCAGAAGAACACCATGTGTTGATCAACATGATGATTGGAAGGATTTCATCCGCGGAAAGCGGATTGCACGAGGCCGCCAGGAGTTTACTGACAGGTTTTGAGGTACGCGAAATGATGTACCTTTCGACAGATCCGCATATATAAAATGCGTCATGTATAGATAGTAGCCCCTGACACTCTGTGCATTGGCAAAAATGACGGCGCCCAGAGGATCATAATCCCAGGTATAATATGTCGCCTTTCCTATGTAGGTGGCGAGGTGTTCGGTGGCTAGCCAGACTAATGAATTTGGCGAGCTAAAGCGGCAACTTGACGTGGCAGATGCCGACATCGCGCTTGTCAATGAGCGGCTGGACAAGGCACAAGGTATGTAATGTCTCTGAAGACATCTGGTAAGAGGAGCTTGATGCCCGTACCTTGTAACATGTGTGCTTAATGCAGATGGTGCCGCTGCCTTGGAGAACCTTCGGGCGGAACTTGCCCGAGCCAAGGAGCAAGTCAGGAAAAGCGATGCGGCTGCCTTAAAGGCGGCTGAAGAGCTAAAAGCCGAATAGGCTGCTAACTGCCAGAGCAAGAAAGAAATGGCCGAGATGGCTGTAAAATTGAAGGATGTTGCCGGTCGTTGTAAGCTTCTTGAAAAAGAAGATAGGGTGGCACAGAAGGACCTAAAAAAGGTCACTGCCGAGGCCAAGGACACTCTCTCTGCCATGAGAGCTATGAAGGAGGAGCTACGTCAGGCCGGAGATATCACGGCTGGAAATCCCTATATGCTGCAGATGAAGTTTGGGGATCCTAAGTATGCTCCATTGGACCGGAAGTGGAGTGCGGCGAACACTTATCTGGATTTGGCGGCGAGTGTCGCGGACGCGACCGAACACTTCTGGGGTCTAGATGACCACGAATTGGAAGAACTATTTTGGTCGCAGTTCCACAATCCAGAGCGCCCACTTTTGTTATCCGATCGTTTGGCTGCATGGGCGGAGCTGAACAGGTTATCCGGACTCGCCATGAAGCATGTCGTGAGTCATATGTGGCCGAAAGGGCCCGAGCCGAAGAGTTATTTTAGCTTGGTGCAGCAGTTCCTTGGTACGGTGCCGCATATTGATGCAATGAAGAGGTCAGCGTGCATAGAGGGTGCACAGATGGCTCTTGCCCGTGTCAAGACATACTGGGCGGAGATGAAGGCCAGTGTTGTTGCATCCCAGGATTCATACGAAAGCCGAGTACCTGCCAAGCACTATTTTGAGGAAGTTCTGCAGGGCGCTCGTTTAATAGAGACGCAGTGCTCGAAGGATGTTCTGTTCGAATAACATGTGCTATTGTAAAACAATTTTTTGATGGAATATAAAAGCTTTTTATACTTGTGCTTTCAAGAATTAGAATACCTCATGTGTGGCCGTCAATGTATATGTGTATATAACCTGAAAGATGGCAGTCGTTGGCTTCAGCCCCCACGCATATAATGCGGGGGTGTTCGCAGAAGGCGATTTTCACACTTGATCCAACATCTTGGTCCTATAAAGGAGGTGATAGCGCAGCGAACTAGGCAACCGGAATATAATGCTTTATCACTTTCACTTAGCCATAGGAGTTTGACAGTGGGGCTACTGAATAGCCCCTAGGGGCACTGCGCTCGCCCGAATTCGGGGCGCGTTTGTGCCTGACCGGGAAACGGCCCTTCGTTAATGCGGAGGAATCCTAAAGATTCCGGCAAGTCATCGAGTGGTTGACTAGTCTCTCACTATATCATGACAGTCAGTTTTCGGCTTTCTCTACTAAGGTGCTCGCCTGGCCGAACCGGGGCACAATCGCAATAGTTCTCCTGGTGCCGCCTTAGCCGATAGAGCGGAACATAAGGCAGCAAAACACAGGAGCCGGGCAAACCCAACATTTGACCAAAGACATGATTCGGAGCTGATGCATATAAGGCCAAACTCGCGACACCGAACACTCCCTAAGGTATTCGGTCTTTATGAAAACGGGCCGAACAAAAGCCCTTGGTAAGAAGCCCCTGGTGTCCAGGTACGCGCAAAATTCTGGCGTGGCCACATGCCAAGACGCCAGCCTCCTCCTCGGTTATAGCAAAAAATCAGGGGATGTTATCAACAAGAGACAGTAAAAAAGGTTTACGCAGGGTCTTAATCTGAAAAGAATCCTTGAAACGGGTCCCTACTACACGTCTGCGCCTGTGTCTCCGTTGTGCCGTATCCTGGACGGGTGTAGCATGGTGTTCGTCTGTAAAAGAGAGGAACTTAGTTGAAAACAATCGTGCGAGAAATCTATGTTAAAATAAACAAAGTATAATACAGAAAATGGGTAGAATTGAGCTTTATGGTCTCTTGGTGTAAACGCGCGGAGCCCCTTGTACAGGGGTATGCGGCTATTAAGCCTTTGTATGTTTATGCCGGACTCGTCAAGCCATGTCCGGGGTCATGAACGACCTGTTTAGGTGCTCTAACTAGTAAAGTTGATTTAGTGTGCGGCTGTCAAGGCAGATGCACCATCGTCCGCGCTCGAGGAACACTCGATATTTCCCTTTAATGAGATGATGCCACGTGGACCGTGCATTTTGAGTGTAAGGGATGCATAATGCGGTATTGTGTTAAAGCGAGCTTCGCGTCCCAGTAGTGCTTGATAGCTACTTATGAATGGGGCGAAGTGGAAGGTTAGCTTTTCGCTTCGGAAGTTGTCGGGGGAGCTGAACATAACTTCTAACAAGAGGGAACCCATACAATGGGTATCTGGGACTGGCGTGACCCCTTGAAAGGAAGTGTTGCCATGGCGAATTATTGCTGGGTTTATCCCCATTTTGCGGATTGTGTCCTGATATAGCAGGTTTAGATCACTGCCGCCGTCCATTAGGACTTGTGTAAAGTGGAGTCCTTCAATTATCGGATCTAAGACCAAGGCAGTCCAGCCTGCGTTCCGGATACCTCTAGAGTAATCATGATGATCGAAAGTGATTGGTTGTAACAACCAGTGGCGGGACTCCTCTTGGACAGGCCGTATGGCGTGTATCTCCCTAGGCACCACTCTATTTTTCCCTTTTGTCACATGAAGTGAATTTATTGTTTTGACTTCTTGCGGGAACTTCTTTTGTTCTCCGGTGCTCTGCTTGTGGGGTTCGTCGTCATCCTCGCTTGGTATGTCGAGCCCCTTGTGTTCGGCGTTGAGTTTGCCGGATTGCTTGAAGACCCAACAGTCTCTGTGGGTGTGGTTTGCAGGCCTCCCGGGAGTACTGTGGATTTGGCATATTTTGTCCAAGATTTTGTTGAGGTTAGATAGCTCATCCCTATTATCTTTGGGGGCGGCTTTTTCTGATTCTGCCGAGAGCTTTTGAATCCAGTGTTGACTGTCGTGCTCTTCGGGCTGTTATCCTTGATCCGGCGTTGTTCCTTGCTATGGCGCGGTTTCCCATTTCCATCTCTGACTTAGGATGTACTTGGGTCGCTGGTGCTGCTTCTTGCCAACCAGCTATCCTCTCCTGCACAAAAGCGGGTCATGAGGCTTGTCAATGCGGCCATTGTTCTTGGCTTTTCTTGGCCGAGGTGTCTGGCGAGCCATTCGTGTTGAAAGCTATGTTTGAAGGCTGCTAGGGCTTCGGCGTCCAGATAGTCGACTATCTGATTCTTTTTAGTAAGAAATCTATTCCAGAGTTTCCGGGCTGACTCTCCGGGTTGTTGAGTTATATGACTTAGATCGTCTGCATCCGGAGGTCGGACATAGGTCCCTTGAAAATTTGCCCGAAAAGCATCCTCGAGCTCTTCCCAACTTCCTCTGGTGTTTTCAGGAAGGCTTTTAAGCCAATGCCGGGCTGGCCCTTTGAGCTTGAGGGGTAAGTATTTTATGGCGTGGAGGTCATCTCCTCTAGCCATGAGTATGTGGAGGATATAATCCTCAATCCAGACTCCAGGATCTGTTGTTCCCTCGTATGCCTCTATGTTTACGGGCTTGAATCCCGCTGGAAATTCATGGTCCAGCACCTCGTCGGTGAAACATAGGGGATGTGTGGCGCCCCTGTATTTGGGTGTGCCGTGATGTTCGGATATTTGTTGCGTTGCATTGCTTACTAGAGCTTGCTTTCTTGGCCCGTAGATAGATCTAGTTGGCCCATCTTTTTGATGTGAATCCTTGTGCGGATCGCATGCTAGATTGAGTGTGGCGCCCTTTGCCGCTTGATGTCGGTCATGGGGTCATCTATCCGACCTAGTGGCTTCCTTGTTTTTTGACTGTGGGGGCTCTAAGGCCTCCTCATCAAATTCCGGTAGTAATTTTCGCTTTGGATAGCTCTTTGTGTGGTGACTGTCGCCGTACTTGTGTGCGGTGTTGAGTACTTTTCCCCATCTGATTCTGAGTACATCTTCCGCTGTTTTGAGCTTCCGCTTCTGCTTTTTCAGGCTATACGCAGTGGCGATGAGCCTTTGGTGGAGGTTCTTCTTCTCCAGCAACTTGTCCGGTGTGAGGTCGTCCGAACTATTATCTTCGCCGGGGACGGGTTGTTCGGTTTGTTTATCCAAGTTGCCCTGTTCGGACGGTTGCTCGATGGCATGTTCGTCGTCTGTCGGTTCGTCCTGCTCTATGGCGGGGTCTCTGTCGAGGTGGGGTTTGGCGCAGCGCTTCTACCGCCGCTCTGATTGCTTTTCGAGGGAACGATCCCTCGTTGCGCCCTTTTGATCCTCGTCGTTGTTTCTTTTAGGTGTGTCCACCATGTATACATCATGGGATGAGGTGGTTGTCCAGTGCCCTATAGGCGCTGGTTCTTGTTCGTCTTCTTCATCAGCGTCCATACCGTCGATGTCTTCGGAGTCGAAATCGAGCATGTTGGTTAAATCGTCGACAGTGGCTACGAGGTGGGTGGTGGGTGGGATTCGAATTTCTTCGTCGTCCGCATCCCAACCTTGCTGACCATAGTCCGGCTAGGGCTCTCCTGATAAAGAGAGAGACTTTAGTGAATTCAGGATGTCGCCAAAGGGCGAGTGTTGAGAGATATCCGCGGCGGTAAACTCCATGATCGGAGCCCAATTGGGTTCAATCGGGAGGGGTGCGGAAGATTCGGAGTCCGGAAAGGAGTCCGGCACCTTGGAGTCACGAGCTCCGCCAAGGACAAGATTGGTGTTCGGCTCGATCGCCGTAGAGATTGCAGCCCCCGAGGCGGCGTCCAGCCACCCGTCCTCGACCGGTGCAGTCGGCTCTGAGCTAAGGGTCGGAGCAGACACCTGAGCGGCGCTCTGGGCACTATCCGGTGGTAGAGCTAGATCATGCCCATCGTGACAGTGCGGCACGCTCGGCTGTGGCTCGAATCCATCGAAGATCAAGTCTCCGTGGATGTCAGCCATGTAGTTTAAACTTCCAAATCTGACCTGATGGCCAGGGGCGTAGCTTTCAATCTGCTCCAGATGGCCAAGTGAATTGGCCCGCAATGCAAAGCCGCCGAATACGAAGATCTGTCCAAGGAGAAAAGTCTCACCCTGGACCGCGTCGTCGTTTATGATCGAAGAAGCAATCGGGCCTAAAGGTGACGACATAGAGGAACTCTCAATGAAAGCACCAATGTCGGTGTCAAAACCGGCGGATCGCGGGTAGGGGATCCCGAACTGTGCGTCTAGGCGGACGGTAACAGGAGACATGGGACACGATGTTTTTACCCAGGTTCGGGCCCTCTCGATGGAGGTAAAACCCTACTCCTGCTTGATTAATATTGATGATATGGGTAGTACAAGAGTAGATCTACCACGAGATCAGAGAGGCTAAACCCTAGAAGCTAGCCTATGGTATGATTGTTGTTCGTCCTACGGACTAAAACTCTCTAGTTTATATAGACACCGGAGAGGGCTAGGGTTACACAGAGTCGGTTACAATGGGAGGAGATCTACATATCGTATCGCCAAGCTTGCCTTCCACGCCAAGGAAAGTCCCATTCGGACACGGGACGAAGTCTTCAATATTGTATCTTCATAGTCCGGGAGTCCTGCCAAAGGTCATAGTCCGGCCATCCGGACACCCCCTAATCCAGGACTCCCTCACCCCTCTAGCAGGATTCAGCACAGGAGGATGGAGAAGCCAGCCCTCACGAGAGAGCGGCAGACAGAGAGGTGGAGGACGATAATTACATGCCTCCCTCCGAAGACGAGGCAAGCCTCGACAACGACGAATTCGCCGTGCCTGAGGATCCCGTCGAACAAGAGCGTTTCAAACGCAGGATTAGGGCCACGGCGAGCAGCCTCAAGAAAAAGCAGCAGCAGCTTAGAGCTGACCAAGACTTGCTAGCCGACAGATGGACTGAACTCCTTGCGGCCGAAGAGTACGAACTCAAACGCCCCTCCAAGAGCTACCAAAGCGCAGGCTTCTACCCCGATTAGAGGAGGAAGCACCTAAACCTACATCACCAGCGCACAACGCGGCCGACCGGCCACCTCGTGGCTGCGACAGAGAGGCCTCTCGGCCATCCACTCAAGCCGCACCCCAGCGTCGCTCAAAAAATACCAAGGCATAGGGAAATGCGCTAGACCTGCAGGACATATTGGAGGACAAGGCAAGGCAAACAAGATCGATCTATGGATCACGTGGGTGCCCCACGACATGTGATGATAACCGTCATGGCGTATATGGTAAATACAGCCAGGCCGAACACAGCAGACAAAGCTCATTTGAGCTACGTCATGATATAGCCCAGTACAGAAGCGCCGCACACCCACTATGCTTCACAGATGAAGTAATGGATCATCAAATCCCCGAGGGTTTTAAACCCGTAAACATCGAATCATACGATGGCACAACAGATCCTGCGGTATGGATCGAGGACTATCTCCTTCATATCCACATGGCCCGCGGTGATGATCTACACGCTATCAAATACCTCCCACTCAAGCTTAAAGGACCAGCTCGGCATTGGCTCAACAGCTTGCCAGCAGAGTCAATTGGCTGCTGGGAGGACCTGGAAGCCGCATTCCTCGACAATTTCCAGGGCACCTATGTGCGACCACTAGACGCCGATGACCTAAGCCACATCATTCAGTAGCCAGAGGAATCGACCAGCCAATTCTGGACACGGTTCCTAACTAAGAAAAATCAAATTTTCGACTGTCCGGACACAGAGGCCCTCGCAGCCTTCAAACATAACATCCGTGACGAATGGCTTGCCCGGCACCTAGGACAGGAAAAGCTGAAATCCATGGCAGCTCTCACAACACTCATGACCCGCTTTTGCGCAGGAGAAGACAGCTGGCTAGCTCGTAGTAATAACATGAGCAAGAACCCTGGTAATTCGGATACCAAGGACAACAATGGCAGGTCGCGTCTCAACAAACACAAGCGCCGCATTAACGGCGACAATGCTGAGGATACGGCAGTTAATGCTGTATTTCGAGGCTCTAAACCTGGTCAGCGGAAAAAGCCATTCAAAAGAAGTACTCCGGGCCCGTCCAGTTTGGACCGAATACTCGATCGCTCGTGCCAGATTCACGGCACCCCCAAAAAACTAGCCAATCACACCAACAGGGATTGTTGGGTGTTCAAGCAGGCAGGCAAGTTAAGCGCCAAAAACAGAGACAAGGGGCTGCATAGCGATGACGAGGAGGAGCCCCGGACGCCAAACAATAGGGGACAGAAGGGCTTTCCCCCACAAGTGCGGACGGTGAACATGATATACGCAACCCACATCCCCAAAAGGGAACGGAAGCGTGCACTCAGGGACGTATATGCGTTGGAGCCAGTCGCCCCAAAGTTCAACCCATGGTCCTCCTCCCGATCACTTTTGATCGAAGGGACCACCCCACTAGCATCCGCCACGGCAGATTCGCCGCATTGGTACTAGACCCAATCATTGATGAATTTCACCTCACTAGAGTCCTTATGGACGGCGGCGGCAGCCTGAACCTGCTTTATCAGGATACAGTGCGAAAAATGGGCATAGACCCCTCAAGGATTAAACCCACAAAGATGACCTTTAAAGGCGTCATACCACGTGTAGAGGCCAGCTGTACAGGCTCAGTTACACTCGAAGTGGTCTTCGGATCCCCGGATAATTTCCAAAGCAAGGAGTTAATCTTCGACATAGTCCCATTCCGCAGCGGCTATCACATGCTGCTCGGACGAACCGCATTTGCAAAGTTCAATGCAGTGCCGCACTGTGCATACCTCAAGCTCAAGATGCCAGGCCCTCGAGGAGTCATTACGGTGAATGGAAACACCGAACGCTCTCTCCGAACGGGAGGAGCATACGGCGGCCCTCGCGGCGGAAGTACAAAGTAGCCTCTCAAGGCAATTCTCCAGTCCAGCTATTAAACGTCCGGACACTGTCAAGCGCGCCCGAAGTAACCTACAGCAAGACCGCCTGGCACGTTCCGAGCAAGTGTAGCAGTGCGTCCCCAACCCCAGCCCTCGCAAAATTGCGAAACCAGTACTACGCGTACATAATTATGCTCTGGAAATACCATGGGCATAAGGGGAGGGGCACAACCACGGCACGCCCGCAATGCGGCTCAACCGCACTAGGGGCTCCTGATTTTGTCATTTCTTTTTTTCTTACTTTCAGGACTCCACTCTCCGGAAGGCCTGTCCGGCAGTACAATTGCCGAACACACGATGCAACAGCCAGGGAGGCAGCAAGCTACGTCTGATGTCCAGGTGGTCTCTATAACGAGCTAAATACCTGTCTTACATAAAAGTCCCGCAGCTTGTCCCTGGAGGGGGACATGTCAAATAATCCCATCTCTTGCTTATCGCACTATTTGTATCATTCTGCTTTCACAGCAGCCTTTTAATAAACAATACATAGCTCTTGGCTGTTATTGCATTCACTTTTCATGTAAATATGTTCATTTATGACATTATGCAACCGTACACTTTGGTACGGCCAATACACCAGGGGCTTAAGTACCCCAGAATATGGTGTGAGAAGTCCGAACACTCTCACGAGTGCGGCACCCCGAACTTATAGCATTATATGCATCGGCTCTGAATCATGTCTTGGGTCAATAGTTGGGTTTGCCCAGCTGCCATTTTTTGGTACCTTACGTTCCGTTATATCGGCTAAGGTAGCGTTGGGAGAACTACTGCGATTGTGCCCCAGTTGAGCTGGGTTAAGCACCTCAGTAGAGAAAGCAAAAACTAACTGTCATGATAGGGCGACAGCCGGTCGCTGTTCGAGAGGTTTTCGAGTCCCTAAAGACTTATGCCGCTTAGAGCGAGGAGATGGCTTTATCCGGCCTAGGCGTGGATAGTGCCCCGAACTCGGTCTTCTGAATACTAGGGGCTTCGCCGAAATTTAAAATTATAGAATTCTATGGCTAAGTGAGAGTGATAAAGCATTATAGTCTGATTGCCTTGTTCGTTGTGCTGAGCGCCTCCCTCGAAGGACCCAAGGATGGGAACAAGAGCGCTCAGGTTTATCCCGAACACCCCAGCACTCGTGGCATGGGGGTAGAAGCCGATGACTCGCGATCTCTCAGATTTGATAAACGTCCGCACACAGGTAATATTTTAAATTCAAAAAGCGTTGCTTAGCGCATATGAACAAGTTTTCAGCGCACAGGCTAAACACGAGCAAGTTTACTCAAAAATTACATCCTTGGAACACTCATTCACCACAAGGCGGGCACCCTTCAGGACAGCCTCATAATACATCTCGGGCTTGCGATGCTCCTTCTTCTCCAGTGGCCCATCTATCACCAGCTTCTCAGCATCCAGCTTGCCCCAGTGTACTTTAACACGGGCAAGGGCCCTGCGGGCGCCTTCGATGCACACGGAACGCTTGATGACTTCAAGCCATGGACAGGCATCCACCAGCCGCCTCACCAGCCCAAAGTAGCTCCCACGCATGACCTCCCCAGGCCATAGCCGGACTATAAGGCCCTTCATGGCCTATTCTGCTACCTTATGGAGCTCGACCAGCTGCTTCAGCTGGTCGCTCAAGGGCACCGGGTGTCCGGCCTCAACATATTGGGACCAGAACACCTTCTCCGTCGAGCTCCCTTCCTCGGCTCGGTAGAATGTGGCAGCATCGGACACACTGCGGGGCAGATCTGCGAATGCTCCTGGAGAGCTCCGAACTCGAGTAAGTAACATGTAATTCACTTTCACGTGCTTGCTTTGCATAAAGAATGCCTTACCCGCCGCTATCTTCTTCATCGCCTCAATTTCCTGGAGGGCTTTTTGGGCTTCGGCCTTGGCAGATTTGGCGCTCTCAAGGGTCGCGACAAGCTCGGACTCTTGAGTCTTTGAGTCAAGCTCCAAACTCTTGTGTTTTTTCACAAGAGCGTGGAGCTCTTGCTGCACCTCCGCCACCCGCGCCTCCTGCTTTTCTCACTCGGTGCGCTCCACGGCTGCATTGTCTTCGGCCTTGGACAGCGCTTCCTTTAGGGTCGCCACCTCGGTTGTGGCCCCTGTAATAACCATGTTGGTCCTGTCATTATTTGCAACAAGATCTTTTTATATATACTTACATCAGGTATTACTTACCTTCCTTGTCCTCGAGCTGCTTCTTGGCAAGGTCGACCTCGTTCTCAGACCGCTCGAGGCTCTGCTTTAATGCATCGACCTCCACAGTCAGTGCGGCAGTGGTCAGCAGTGCAGCCTACATTCCCATACTGACATACTTATGTTAGACTCCTACGTATATCTTTTTAGATCCTCAGTCTGGCTTTTCTTTCCAAACACCAAACTGAGCATCAGGGGCTACTGTCTATGTGGTAATATTTTTACATATCTTAAAACATACCTCAAAGCCTGTTAGAAGGTTGGCACAGGCTTCCGTCAGCCTGCTCTTGGCGGACTGAACCTTCTGGATCACCGCACTCATAATAGTGTGGTGCTCCTCGTCGATGGAGGCACCGTTAAGCACCTCCAGCAAATTGTTCGGTGCCTCCGGTTGGATGGAGGTCACCGGCGTCGCAGGCTTGCCCTTCTTACTAGGGGACCGCCTGCCGGACTCCGGAACCACTGAAGGTTCCGGTGCGGTATCCGGCCCAGGGCCGGACTTAGAGCCCTTTGGGGTTTCATCCCCTTTGCGCCTGGAGTCCGGGAGGTCGCCTTGCAGCGCCTCTAGGACCACCTCCTCCTGGCTTGGCCCCTTTTGGGACTCCACCTCGGCATCGTCCGTAGGGCGAGGGGAGGTAGCGGTCGGGAGTGAAAGACTATTCACATCCAACGAATCCAGGGAGCCGCTCGACGAAGCGTCGAGCCGGGCCTTGGGTGGACTGCATGATTATATTCGGCATCAAGATACTCTGTAATAAAGGAACGCCATGAGTTATTCAGGTATCCGGATACTTACGATTTTGCCAGGGGCTTGGCCCTGGATGGCCACTCCTCTTCGCCGTCGTCGGTGTTGGTGGAGTAGTCCAGAGGAAGGGTCTTTCCCTTCTTGGACCCTCCTGCCCTCCTAGTTGGGGCGGCCTTCCTTTTCTTTCCTCCCCCCATTGAAGGGGGAGAGGCCTCTTCTTCCTCCTCCTCGCCTTCGTGGGAGGAGTGTGCTTCGGAGTCATCGGACGATGAATCCGACACTACCAGGCACCAGGAACTCTTTCGAGTTCCCGTGGTCTTCTTCTTGGCCTTCTTCTCCGGCACCACGTGAGGTGCCGGGACCAGCAGCTTCACCAAGCGGGCATCTGCTGGGCCTTCGGGCAAAGGAGCCGGACAGTCTATCTGTCCGGACTTCTTCTGCCAATCCTGTCAAAGGAATGGGAGCTTAGATCCCGCATAGAGTCAAACTATGAAAAACAAGTATCCCGTGAAGGGTAAAACAAGCTTACTATGCTGGCTTGGCGCTTCACGCAGAATCCACGATCCTCGGTAATGGGAGGGGGAACCTCAGCGCCCTTGAATAGCACCTTCCAGGCATCCTCGTGCGTTGTGTTGAAGAGCCTGGACAAAGTTTGGTGCTGGACCGGGTCGAACTCCCACAATTTAAAAGCCCGTCATTTACACGGGAGGATCCGGCGGAGCAGCATGACCTGGACTACGTTGACAAGTTTAACCTTCTTGTCCACCAAGTTTTGGACGCAGGTTTGGAGTCCGGTCAGCTCTCCCGAATTACCCCATGTCAGGCCCGTCTCTTTCCAGGAGGTGAGCCATGTGGGGATGCCAGACTGGAATTCGGGGGCCGCTGCCCATTCAGGGTCACGCGGCTCGGTGATGTAGAACCACCCCGATTGCCACCCTTTGATGGTTTCCACAAAGGATCCCTCGAGCGATGTGACATTGGGCATCTTTCCCACCATGGCGCCTCCGCACTCCGCTTGCCGGCCGCCCACTACCTTCGGCTTGACATTGAAGATCTTCAGCCATAAGCCAAAGTGCGGCTTCATGCGGAGGAAGGCCTCGCACACGATGATAAACGTCGAGATATTGAGGATGAAGTTCGGGGCCAGATCATGGAAATCTAGGCCGTAGTAGAACATGAGCCCCCGGACAAATGGGTGGAGTGGGAAGCCCAGTTCGCGGAGGAAATGGGGGAGGAACACCACCCTATCATGGGGCCTGGGGGTGGGGATGAGCTGCCCCTCGTCTGGAAGCCGGTGTGCGATGTCGTTGGACAAGTATCCGGCTTTCCTCAACTTTTTGATGTGCCCCTCCACGACGGAGGAGGCCATCCACCTGCCTCCCGCTCCGGACATGGCTGGAGAAGGTTGAGGTGGGAAGTGCGGACTTGGGCGCTGGAGCTTGAGTGCATGGAAATGGATAAGCGAAGGAGGAAGAAGGCATAGATGAAAAAGGTGGATCATTATCCCCTTATATGGGCGGACAAAACTATGTGCCCCCACCAGCCTGGTAAAACTCGCTTATCTCCCAAGCACCATGATTAATGGCACGGTTGGGTTACCCACGCCCGTATTGATGAGAATCCGGAATAAGGAGACACGATCTCTGCTTTGACAAGACGTGCCAAGGAAACTGCCTCGCTAAACACGCTGAGGAGGGACAGTAAAACGATTCGAATAAAGGCTTGGCCGTGGCATAATGTCACGCCGTGGAATACGTCAGCAGATTAGATTTGTACATTATTCTCTCTACGGTGGTATGTGGAACTTGTTTTGCAGAGCCGGACACTGTCCTTGTGTTCAAAATCTTCTATGAAGTATTCGGAGGAGGAAGCCGCCTTGCAATGCCGAAGAAAATCAGCACGCCGGACTCGTCGTCATTGAAGCCTAGTTCAGGGGCTACTGAGGGAGTCCTGGATTAGGGGGTGTCCGGATGCCCGGACTATAACCTTTGGTCGGACTCCTGGACTATGAAGATACAAGATTGAAGACTTCGTCCCGTGTCCGGATGGGACTTTCCTTGGCGTGGAAGGCAAGCTTGGCGATACGGATATGTAGATCTCCTCCCATTGTAACCGACTCTGTGTAACCCTAGCCCTCTCCGGTGTCTATATAAACTTGAGGGTTTTAGTCCGTAGGACAAACAACAATCATACCATAGGCTAGCTTCTAAGGTTTAGCCTCTCTGATCTCGTGGTAGATCTACTCTTGTACTACCCATATCATCAATATTAATCAAGCAGGAGTAGGGTTTTCCCTCCATCGAGAGGGCCCGAACCTGGGTAAAAACATTGTGTCCCTTGTCTCCTGTTACAATCCGCCTAGACACACAGTTCGGGATCCCCTACCCGAGATCCGCCGGTTTTGACACCGACATCGGGCGCGATTGCCCGCGGGGAATCCCGGATTCCGCGGGATACGAAATTTTGGGTGAGCGCGCAGGCTGGAGGGCACCGAAAAAAGGGGGGCCCTGATAAGCAGCGACGCCTTGATCATCGCGCCGCCTTTTTTGCCATGTTCGTTGTGCGCAACTGTAGCAGGATTTGATGGGATTGCTCGGTCCCACGCATCGGTCACTTGGAAGTGACCCTTTATAAGGCGACGGGGCCAGGGTGCTTGCACTGCGCACGCCTGCTTCTTCTTCTTTCTTCTCCGCTTCTCCGCCGCATCAAGCGCCTCCGCCTCTGATACCGACGCTTTCTCGCCATGGTGAAGGACAAGACAGCGGCGCTAGAGCGCGCTAAGAAGCCGACGGGGGCAGCGAAGGGCAAGAAACCGATCCGTGGATCGTCGTCACCCTCGGGGCTGCCGCCGGGCTGGATCCAAGGCGATTGGATCCGGTCTTCGGTCTGGCAGGAGGATCTGGCCGACCTGGAGGAGTCCGGGCTGATTGCCAAGGGGGGCAGCGAGGTTTCCGAAGGGGGAGACGGAGCCACAACCTCGATCGGGTGAGTGTGTCTTGCTTGCCACTCATGTCGACTGGGGTTTCTCGCTTCCTCCGCACCCTTTCTTTCGTGGGTTTCTGAACTTCTTTGGGGCACAGCTCCACCACTTTTCCCCCAACACCATCACATACCTAGTCGCATTTGTGTCGATGTGCGAGAACTTCTTAGGGTGTCGACCGCACTGGGGTCTCTTCAAACACATCTTCACCATTCGTTGCCAGTCGGTAAAAAAGGCGAAGTCGAGTGACTCGAAAACCCACGTTATCCAAATGTGTGAGGGCCTAGATATCCAAAAGAGGAATAGGAGTGCTTTCCCTATTGTGACCCTTCCTGAATCTGTTAGGGGTTGGCAATCGTCCTGGTTCTACTGCCAGGACGTTGCGGCTCCAGGTTAGTCGACCGGTCTTCCTCCTTTTTCATTCGACCGTGTCCAGACTCCTGCTCCACTGAAAGTTACTGCTGCTGAGACCATGGAGACGAGGATGTTGGTAGACCGAGTGGTCCAGCTCATCAATGATGGTGTCATTGGCTTGGACTTGCTGGAGGTGTTCCTCAGTCGGTGTATCCAACCTCTTCAGGCCCGTGATCACCCGATGTGGTTGTATTCCGGACCGGACGACGCCGCTCGGGTCCATCCAGAAGAAGTGTCGCTCGACACCGTGGCCTTGTGGTTGAAGGGTATCACGGGCAATCAAGACAACCCTAAAGGATCCAGGTGAGTTGCCCCTTTCGGAAGTGAAAACCCATCCAACAAGGTACATTCTCTGTTCTGACTGTTTTCCGCTTGCGTTCCGACTGTACTTGATGTTGGTTGACTCTTGTTTTGATCGATTTGCTTTGCAGGTATTCACTGAGATGCACTCAATGCCCAACGGTGAACAGGCCTTGGTGCAGGACCAGGAGGGGGAGGGCGGTGCGGAGGAGAGTGGAGAGTGGGAATCCCCGGAAGAAGAGGAAGGAGGAGGAGAGCAAGGAATCGGACGAGGAGGAAGAGGTCGACTCGCCGCCGCGCTCTGAACATCGATCCAAACAGCAACACGATCTGTCTGGCGATCGTGTGAAGAGTGTGGCTCCGAGTGCCACTACCCAGAAGCGCACTCGGACGTCGACTCTGGAGCCGACGGAGAAGGTGGCCAAGCAGCCTAAGGTCGCTCCCCCCAAGGCTCGGAAGACACTGCCATGGATCAAGATGGACGTCCCTGTTGCTTCAGGGTGAGTATTTTGCTTGCATTTTTGGTAAGTCGACGAAGACTTTCTTGTGCTGACCCAGTAACTCATGTGCCATTCCAGTCCTACCTCCGCTGCCATTGACATGGACATCGACAAGGCGCCAGGAGACGAAGAAGCCACCTCACGAGTCGGTAAGTCTGATCAGCCAAGCTTCGTTGAGTCATGTGGACTGTCAATAGATAGAGTTTCTGATATTTTCTCCTTTTCTGTAATTCCGCAAGAAGTTGTTGTGCTCCCTGATGACGAAGAAGAAGTGCCTCTACAGGAGAGGAAGAGGAGGAGTGGGAGTGCTGGCAGGAGGAGGCTTGAAGTTCAGATTCCTCAGTCGACGCCGGTGCTCGAGGCGGTGGTCGAACGCTCCAGAGAGCCTGTTTGGACCAGCGTCATGTTCGCCAGCCTGCTGACGACTGATCGTCCGGCGGGCTCATCTGCATTGACTCTTGCTGCTCCAGTGTAGCTCCATACCTCCGACCCAGCGGCTACCTAGGCTGCTTTGCAGCCATCACTTTTTGCTACTATCAGACTCCGGATGATTCGCCGAGTGCCGCTAGGGAAGCTCTGCGCCAGGTGAACCTTGTCATGGAGCAGGTGAAGGTGGTGCACGAGGCTAGCCAAGTGGCTTACAATGCCAGCACTCCTCCTCAGGCCAATGTTCAGGTCAGCAAGGCTCTGACTGAACTTTCGAATGTTGTCTTGTATCTGATCACCCACTGGGGTGTTTCTTTACTTATAGCTTTGAAATTTTCCATTCCACTCGACTTGAGTAGAATCTTAGTAGATTGTCTGGACTCATGCTGGGCAGACCCTGCTGAGTATTGATTTGAACCAGTGGGGGCACACTGAGTGCACCCACTAGGTGTAGTCCTCGAGACCACGGTCGACTGCTGGCAGTTGACTGAGGTCTTAGAATGTATCTCTCTCTTCTTTTTTTTGAACTCACACTGGGCAGACCCTGCTGAGTATTGATCTGAACCAGTGGGGGCACGCTGAGTGCACCCACTGGGTGTAGTCCCCGAGACCACGGTCGACTGCTAGTAGTCGACTGAGGTCTTAGAATGTGTCTCACTGGATATTTGATTCGACAGTAGTCTTAGAGTAGCCCTTCCCCGTCAATGCCGTTTATTTCTATCGACTGACATGTCACTTTTGCTGACTGCAGAGGTCTTGCAATCTTGGAGCTCGTCTTTCAGAGCTAAAGAAGAAACATATCAGCGTCGAACTTGACCTTGAACTTGCCAAGAAGAATCTGCAGACTACTCAGGAAGAGACGGCTATCATGGGAGGTAATCATTCGACCGTCTGTTTAGTAGACTTTCTACTGCTTTTCATTCAATCTCTTAGAGCCGAGTGACTTCACATAAGCAGATGTGCGTAGTGAAAACTGCCAACTTCAGTCTCGTCTGAAGAGTGTTGTTTCTTTAGAGAGGATGAAGGAGGGTTTGGAGCAGAAGGACCTGGATCTGGCAGCCGCTCAGAAGGAAGCACGCGAAAAGACAAAGCTTGCAGACTAGAAGCTAGCTTGAGTCGGCAAATTAGAGGAGGAGAACGTGAAGCTGAAGATTGTTGTCTCAGACACCAATCGGGAGGTCGAACAACTGAGGAAGGACAAGGAGAACCTGACCACTGAAGTCGACGGTCTCAGGGCCAAGACGGGCAAGCTGGAGTCCCATTTGGAACAACTCGCGGCAAAGCTTGTCTTGAAGTTGGAAGTTATGACTGTCCAGTTAGATAACTGTCGCCGATTGAGATTTGAAATACTGTCGACTCATTATTTGTTGTGATGGAACAGAACTCTGTCAGGACTTCGAAGCTGAAACTGGACGTGTCGAGACAGGTCTCGACCCCATCAACTGTCCCATGAAAGACGAAGTTGCGATGAATTTGCTTCGGCTGGAGTCATGCTTGGACAGTGCAGTCGACTATCTAGATCGGCTGAAGGCCGCGATGGCCCGAGTGGACGCCGAACTCTGGCCTCAGGCAGAACTTCCTCAAAGTCTTGAGTCGCCGATGACTCGACTCAACCAAATTCCTGACCGAGTGCAAGAGAGGAAGAAGTCTTCTGCCCGCTGTGGCGCTGATGTCGCCTTGTCTCTTGTTCGCGTGCACTACAAGGAGGCTAAAGACGAGAAGCTGGCGGCCCTCAAGGTGGTGAATACTAATAAGCATTCTTTCCAGGACTTCATGGACACCTTCCTCGAGGCAGCCACTCGCATCGCCGACAGCATTGACCTCGACAGCTTCTGCGACCCGGCCAGTCCTTCTCACGCTGACTGATTAAAAAAAACTTTACGCCCCACCTTTATTTGCCTCGGGATGCCGAGTGATTTTGTAATCATTAAAACTCCTTCGGGCTTGGTGCTCGAGTACTTTTATTCTGCGGTTAGGAAACTCTGGATTTTTCTTTGAATATGTTGGCTTTGCCTTCGAGTGAAGTTTGTTCTCCGCTTGGGTCGGTTTTCTCATTGTTTAATGCAGGCACTGAAGATGGGTCAGCAGTCGACCCGTGGATGAGCTCTTGGCAGCATTGATTAGCTCAGCAGTGAGGTGTTCAGCAATGGCCTTGACGTTCCTGTCATCAGCGAGGGGCCAATCATTGGGTGCACACAATCTCGTCCTTCTTCTTGACGGTGCAGTCCCCGGGGGGGCGTGGGCAACCCGCAGCTTCACCCGCCACTCGGTAAGATCTTTCGAACTTAGGCGAGCGTTGTGTTGCAGCGAAGCCTCCGAGTGGGAGGGTTGCTCACCACCAGGTAGGAATTTGCAAACTTAGGCGAGCGCAGGACTGTAGCTAAGCCTCCGAGTGGGAGGGTTGCTCATCACTCGGTAGGATTTTTCAAACTTAGGCGAGCGCAGGGCTGCAGCTAAGCCTCCGAGTGGGAGGGTTGCTCACCACTCGGTACAATTTTACAAACTTAGGCAAGCGCTGAGCTGCGGCTAAGCCCCCGAGTGGGAGGGTTGCTCACCACTCGGTAGGATTTTTTAAACTTAGGTGAGCACTGGGCTGCAGCTAAGCCCCCGAGTGGGAGGGTTGCTCACAACTCGGT
>NC_057798.1:765145702-765181893 GCF_018294505.1 Triticum aestivum | reverse complement strand
TAAGCCCCCGAGTGGGAGGGTTGCCCACCACTCGGTAGGATTTTCAAGCTTATGCGAGTGCTGCACATCACAATCTCGTCCTTCTTCTTGACGGTGCAACCCCCCGGGGGGAAGGTGTGGGCAACCCACAGTCTCACCTGCCACTTGATAGGATTTTTCAAACTTAGGCGAGCACTCGGCTGCAGCTAAGCCTCCGAGTGGGAGGCGAACTCACCACTCGGCAGGGTTTTTCAAACTTAGGCGAGCACTAGGTTGCAGCTAAGCCCCCGAGTGAGAGGCAGACTCATCACTTGGCAGGATTTTTCAAACTTAAACTTAGGCAAGCACTGGGCTGCAGCTAAGCCCCCGAGTGAGAGGCAAACTCATCACTCGGCAGGATTTTTCAAACTTAGGAGAGCACTGGGCTGCAGCTAAGCCCCTGAGTGAGAGGCAGACTCACCACTCGGCAGGATTTTTCAAACTTAGGCGAGCACTGGGCTGCAGATAAGCCCCCGAGTGAGAGGCAAACTCACCACTCGGTAGGATTTTCATCACTTCATCCTAGGCGAAATGGATTCGCAGCTAAGGCAGCACATAAAAAAGAAGTAAACAACAACAATCATTCGGAAGACTGTAAAACCATGTCTTTTGATAATCAAACTAAGAGGTACTTCTTATTACATCGCATTAGTCTAAATACTTAAGAATAAAAAGGGCGGAGCAGTTCCGCATTCCAGGCGCGTGGTTCATCTTTGTTGTGCTCAACGTTGAAGAGACGGTACGCTCCATTGTGGAGCACCTTGGTGACGACGAAAGGTCCCTCCCAAGCGGGGGCGAGCTTGTGCGGCTTCTGCTGATCCACTCGGAGGACTAAGTCTCCCTCCTGGAATGCACGACCCCTCACATTCCTGGCATGGAATCGCCGCAAGTCTTGCTGATAAATGGTCGACCGGATCAAGGCCATCTCTCTTTCCTCCTCCAGGAGGTCAACTGCATCTTGTCGAGCCTACTCTGCTTCCTCTTCTAAGAAGAGTTCGACTCGCGGAGCGTTGTGGAGCAAATCGCTCGGCAAGATGGCTTCGGCTCCGTAGACTAAAAAGAATGGAGTCCGTCCAGTCGACCAATTGGGAGTTGTCCTCAGCCCCCAGAGCACTGATGGAAGCTCATCGACCCAAGCCCCCGCTGCGTGCTTGAGGTCACGCATTAACCGGGGCTTCAGTCCTTTGAGAATCAAATCATTCGCTCGTTCGGCCTGCCCATTCGACTGAGGATGGGCGACCGAAGCGTAGTCGACTCTCGTGCCTTGGGAAGCACAAAAGGCTCTGAACTCATCAGAGTCAAAGTTTGATCCGTTATCCGTGATGATGTTGTGTGGTATGCCATATCTGAATATCAACTCTTTGATGAAGCTCACAGTAGTACTTGCTTCAAGGTTTTTAATGGGCTTCGCTTCGATCCACTAGCTAAACTTGTCGACTACTACCACCACGTGGGTGAATCCGCTCCTGCCGGTCCTCAGAGGTCCAACCATGTCAAATCCCCAAATAGAAAAAGGCCAGACGAGTGGAATAGTTTTTAGAGCCGATGCAGGTTTGTGGGACATGTTGGAATAAAACTGACAACCTTCACACTTGTCCACTATTTCCTTCGCCATCTCGTTGGCGTCCGGTCAATAAAACCCGGCTCGGTATGCTTTGGCCACGATGGTACGAGAGGATGCATGGTGACCACAGGTCCCCGAGTGAATATCATTGAGGATCATTCGGCCTTCTTCTG
Source organism: Triticum aestivum (assembly GCF_018294505.1). NCBI lineage: Eukaryota > Viridiplantae > Streptophyta > Magnoliopsida > Poales > Poaceae > Triticum > Triticum aestivum. The sequence goes on along the minus strand of NC_057798.1, from coordinate 765,180,138 downwards.
GCATGATGCACTTCTGGCAGGCTTGAGTTACACTTTCTCTGAACAACTGTCCTTTTATCACAGTAAAGGCCTTAGACCGTCGGACGATCTGCCCAGCCTCTTCTTCACCCTCTGGGAGTTCCTTCCTAAGAATGTATGCAATGTATGGCACTGTCCAGTCAGGAGTGATCACCAAAACCTCCATGACCAAGTCGACCACGGCTGGGATTTCGACTTCAGTTGGATCTGTGGCACTCTTGGGCTATGGAGACTCTTCGGTGAAAGGATCTTCCTGAACTGATGGTGAATGAATATGTTCCAAAAACACGTTTCGGGGAATGGCCTCTCTCTTTGAACCTATTTTTGCCAACTCATCTGCAGCTTGATTTTTCAGTCGGGGTATGTGGTGAAGCTCCAAACCTTCAAGCCCCTTCTCCAGCTTTCTTACTGCATTACAGTAACCGGTCATGGCTGGGCTCCTGACATCCCATTCCTTCATCACCTGATTAACCACCAAATCTGAGTCGTCGTAGACCATAAGGCGACGGACGCCGAGTGAAATGGCCATACGCAACCCGTATAAAAGTGCTTCATATTCAGCTTCATTATTGGAGGAATCAAAATGAATCTGGAGAACATAACTAAGCTTGTCTCCACGGGGGGATACCAATACTACCCCCGCACCTGAACCATTTAGCATCTTGGAGCCATCAAAGAACATAGTCCAATGTTCCGAGTGGACTTGAGTCGGTAATTGTTGCTCAATCCACTCGCCAAGGAAATCTGCAATTGCTTGGGACTTCATGGCCTTCTTTGCCACAAACTTGATATCCAATGGAAGGAGTTCAATCGCCCACTTTGCCACCCGACCAGTCGCATCTCTATTATTCAGGATTTCGGACAATGGCGTGTCGCTGATGACTGTGATGGAGTGGTCAGAGAAATAATGTGCAACCTTCTTCATTGTCATGTATATTCCATAGACAAGCTTCTGATAATGTGGATATCGTTGCTTGGTGGGGTCAAAACTTCAGAGAGATAATAGACTGGGCGTTGAACCTTGTAAGTTTTTCCTTCTTCTTCTCGCTCGACTGTGAGTACTGTACTGACAACTTTTCCAGTGGCTGCAATGTAAATCAGTAAAGGCTCTTTGCTGATTGGTGCAGCAAGCACCGGCTGGGTGCAAAGCAGGGTTTTGAGCTCTGCAAACGCTGCATCAGCTTCTTCGGTCCACTCGAACTTATCGGACTTCTTCATCAGCTAGTAAAGAGGCAAGGCCTTTTCACCGAGATGAGAAATGAATCAACTCAGGGCGGCCAAGCAACCAGACAGCTTCTGAATGTCATGCACTCGCACTGGGTGCTTCATTCAGAGGATTATATCAACCTTTTCTGGATTGGCGTCGATCCCTTGTTCGGAAACGAGAAAACCGAGTAACTTTCCTCCTGGAACTCCGAATGTGCACTTTGATGGATTAAGCTTGATATCGTTCCTCCTCAGGTTGGCAAAGGTTTCTGCAAGGTCAACCAATAGGTCGGAACCTTTGTGAGACTTGACCATAATGTCGTCCATGTATGCTTCCACATTCTGACTGATTTGAGTGAGCAGGCACTTCTGAATCATTCTCATGAATGTGGCTCCGGAATTTTTCAAACCAAAAGGCATGGTGACATAGCAAAAGCACCCGAATGGGGTGATGAGTGTTGTTTTTATTTCATCGGGGCCATACAGTCGGATCTGATGGTATCCGGAATATGCATCTAAGAAAGACAGGCGCTCGCACCCTGCAGTCGAGTCGACAATCTGATCGATACGAAGGAGAGGGAAGTGATCATTCAGGCAGGCCCGATTGATATGCTTGAAATCAATGCACATACGAAGTGAATCATCCTTCTTGGGGACCATGACTACGTTGGCTAACCACTCGGAGTGGTAGATTTCATGGATGAATTCTGCTGCCAACAGCCGAGCCACTTCTTTGCCAATTGCTTTTCTCTTCTGGACGACGGACCGCCGAAGGTGCTCTTTGACGGGTTTAACCTTGGGGTTGACACACAAATGGTGCTCAGCCAGTCCCCTGGGCACACCTGGCATGTCAGAGGGTTTCCATACGAAGATGTCCCAGTTCTCACGGAGGAACTGGATGAGCACTTCTTCCTATTTGTTGTCGAGTGTCGTTGAAATATGAGTCGGCGCAGCGTTGGGATCGGTCGGGTGAATGTCAATCGGCTTCGTTTCACCAGTCGACTGAAATGCAGAGTCTGTAGCAGGCTTCTTGGCTCGGAGCAAATCACTCGGATCTGCACTCTTCTGATACTCTTGCAATTCGACCGCTGCCATCTGAGCGTCGGTGATCTTGGAACCTTTCTGGAAGCATTCCTCTGCCTTCTGCCGATTGCCAGTTACTGTGATCACACCTTTGGGGCCAGGCATTTTCAACTTGAGATACACATAACACGGTCGAGCCATAAAGCGGGCGTAGGCTGGTCTGCCCAGGATGGCATGGTAGGCACTCTGGAAATCCACGACTTTGAACGTCAGCTTCTCCTTATGGTAATGTTTAGAATCACTGAAAACCACGTCGAGGATGATCTGGCCGAGTGACTCGGCCTTCTTCCCAGGGATAACACCATGGAAACTCATGTTGCTCCCGCTAAGTTTGGACATCGAAATGCCCATCCCCTTCAAGGTTTCAGCGTAAAGGATTTTCAGACCACTGTCACCATCCATCAGTACTTTGGTTAGTCGAGTGCCTCCAACCACAAGGTCGACCACCAGTGCTTGCCTCCCAGGGGTGGCCACACGAGCGGGGTGGTCTGACAGGTCGAACATGATGGCTGTCTGAGACCATCTCAGGTAGGTGGTTGCCTCTGTAGGAGCGACCATATTCACTTCTCTGTTGATGACCTTCAATCGACTCTTGCTTTCAACATCAGCAAAAATCATTAGAGTGGAATTGACTTTGGGATAACCATCGTCTTCCTCTTCATCCTCGTCTTTGTCCGACTCATTCTCCTTCTCATTGGGTTGTTTCTCTCGGAACTGCTGGATCAGGAGTCGACACTGCCGAGTGGTATGCTTCAGGTAAATCACATTACCGTCTTCATCTTTCTTAGTGTGGATGTGACATGGCAAATCCAGCACGTCATTCCCTGCTTGATCTTTTACCTTCTTAGGGGGCCAGGGTCCCTTGGGTTTTCCCTTAAACTTTCCTTGATTTACTGCTGCAATCTCTCCAGGTGCCGCTAGTTCGGCCTTACGCTTTTGTTTCCGAATGGAATTTCCTCCACCGGCCTCTTGGCTGACTGGTTTGCCCTTCCCGTTACGGAGTCGATCTTACTCTTCTCCGTTAGCGTACTGGGTGGCTATCTCCATCATCCAAGTCAGAGTCATATCTCCAGTCCGACCGTATTTCAAGACCAACTCTCTGTATTTGACGCCTTCCTTGAAAGCGCACACTGCTTGATGCTCTGAACATTCTCGACGGTGTGATGCAACGTGGACCACCTCTGGATAAAATCTCTCAGGGTCTCACCTGGCTTCTGAACACAATGCTGTAGTTCTGTCAACCCTGGTGGCCGTTTGCACGTGCCTTCGAAAGTTCTGACAAACACTCGAGCCAGTTCATCCCAACTGTATATACTGCTTGGAGCTAACTGAGTCAACCATGCCCGGGCTGACCCTTCCAACATCAGGGGGAGATGTTTCATCACGACCTCGTCGTTTCCACCACCAATCTATATAGACACTCGGTAATCCTCAAGCCAAGTTTCCGGCTTAGATTCGCCGGTGAACTTACTGACTCCGGACGCCAACCTGAAGTTGGGAGGAATCACTGCAGCCCCGATGGCTCTGCTAAAACACTTGGGACTAGAAACATGCACTTGGCTGCCACTTGGACGATCTCTGCCAGGGTCTTCTCTGTGCGCCCTGTTCCGGTCGACCAATCCTTGAACGAGGATAGACCTCGCGTCAAAGACCGGTTCCCTTGGGTCGACTGAAGCTCTGCACTCACCACTATGATGGTGCCTGTCATTGTTCTGCCGAAGCACATATGACGCACTCCTTGGAGGAGGCGTGGGCCCTCGACGACGATTGTCACAGTCGAGTGGATGATCATACTGCCCACGGCCTTCATGCTGCGGAGGCGATCTTGGGCTGTGAGCCGACTGAACTGTGTCCGCTGCAACGGACCTGCTGTGAATCATGTTCCGTGACTGAGATACTATTGTATTCTGCTCTCCTGCCACCCTGAGCAGGGCCCGGATTTGCATCAACCCTCTGCCAGCTTCTGACTGGGAAGGTTCGATCAACTCTGCTATGCGGGCTGCAGCTGTGATATTCTGAATTGGAGTGCGGTATACCTTAGGTGGAGGCGGAAAAAGCTGTCGTCGACTGGACACATGGATCCGCTCCTAAGCGCGCTCGTTGAGAGCCCACAGAAGGTTATCCAGTCGAGTGCGCTCAGCCAGATTAGCCAAGCACACCTCCTCCAAGGCCGGAGCCTCGGGGGTTTCTCCAACAATGGGCGTGTGGAGTACATCCATGTTGCGGCGACGAAGTTCTTCCCTCTGCTGCGAAGATAGGGGCTCAGGTCGGTATTCCTCATGGACGCACGACAGATCGCCGCCTCCATCTCCGCCGCCCTCGCGGCAGAAACCGGGTGGGCTGTGAGGCCCATCGACCATCAAGACTTCGGCCGCAGGATCGCTGCTATCGCACTCGGATGTGGTCCCCACGGAGCCATTCGACAGATCGAACAGGCCGTGGAGAGTTTCGTCGGGATCGATTGTCGCGACTTGGTGGGTGGTCGACTGCCGAGCCACTGCATGTTTCACCCACCGCTGAAGCCGCGATCAACCGGACTGCTTGCGGCGGCGGACAGCGGGGAGGGAAAACGCCATCGGAGCCGATTGATACTGAGTCGGCGGCTGCCGAAGAAGAACGCCGCGAACGCACGCGCGGAAGTGTGTCGCCCCTCGGACAGGGAGCGCCTCAGTGTCAAGGGGAGCTTCTTGAAGCCATGCGGAGTTGTCGGCGACAAAAACGAGCACGCCGAGACGGATCTCGCGGCCCTCAGCCAATCCGCCGCCGGAAACCATGATGATGGTGATCGGAAAAACTTGCAACTTCACCAACAAGTCGCTAAGACACCTGCCCCAAGGTGGGCGCCAACTGTCGTGGTCCTAAGACTGACAGTAGAAAGGGGGGTAGGTATGAAGAGGCAAGATCTTAGCTATGGCGAAGATGTACACGCGAGGTTTATGAGTTCAGGCCCTTCTCGGAGGAAGTAACAGCCCTACGTCTTGGTGCCTAGAGGCGGTCGATTGGATTGTGTGTGTTGAATTACAGGGGGTGCGAACCCTTGTGCCAGAGGAGGGGGTGGCTTATATAGAATGCGCCAGGACCCCAACTCGCCTCCATTACAAGGGAACTAATGTACATAAAGTAAGGGGCGTTACTGGTAACGCTAGCATTAAGTACTCTTAATGCTCATGAAGACTAAGGAGTGAATATCTGTCCGTTGCATGCTCTTCCGACTCCCGGTCTTCGATATGGTCGAGTGGCCTTCCATATGGTCAAGTGACGGTAGGTAGTGACCGTCGAGTGGATTGCACTCGATGTACTTGACTGGAGCTCTTCTGTTGACTCTTGGTCTTTTTGTCTTCCAGGGTAGTGACCTTGGGTAGGATGTATAGGTCGAGCCTATGACCCTACACCAGGTCTGTATCCTCGTCAGCGAGCCCATCACCTGTGCGCCCCGGCGGTGCCTGACATTACTGTTTAGGCGTTTTATGGAGGCCTACGCGAACACCGAGCATTGATACGTCTCCAACGTATCTATAATTTTTGATTGCTCCATGCTACTTTATCTACTGTTTTCGACTATATTGGGCTTTATTTTCCACTTTTATATTATTTTTGGGACTAACCTATTAACCGGAGGCCCAGCCCAGAATTGCTGTTTTTGCATATTTCAGTGTTTCGAAGAAACAGAATATCAAACGGAGTCCAAATGGAATGAAACCTTTGGGAACGTGATTTTCTCACCGAACGTGATCCAGGAGACTTGGACCCTGCTCCAAGGAACAACCAAGGTGGTCACAAGGGTGGGGGCGCACCCCCTACCTCGTGGGCCCCTTGTTGCTCCACCAACATACTCCTTCCTCCTATATATACCTACGTACCCCCGACAGATCAAGGACGGAGCCAAAAACCTAATTCCACCGCTGCAACTTTTTGTATCCACGAGATCCCATCTTGGGGCCTGTTTCGGAGCTCCGCCGGAGGGGGCATCCACCATGGAGGGCTTCTACATCAACACCATAGCCTCTCCGATGAAGTGTGAGTAGTTTACTTCAGACCTTCGGGTCCATAGAGCTAGACGGCTTCTTCTCTCTTTTTGGATCTCAATACAATGTTCTCCCCCTCTCTCGTGGAGATCTATTCGATGTAATCTTCTTTTTTGCGGTGTGTTTGTTGAGACCGGTGAATTGTGGGTTTATGATCCGGCTTATCAATGAATAATATTTGAATCTTCTCTGAATCCTTCTATGTATGATTGAGTTATCTTTGCAAGTCTCTTAGAATTATCCGTTTGGTTTGGCCAACTAGATTGGTAGTTCTTGCAGTGGGAGAAGTGTTTAGCTTTGGGTTCAATCTTGCGGTGTCCTTTCCCAATGACAGTAGGGGCAGTAAGGCACGTATTGTATTGTTGCCATCGAGGATAACAAGATGGGGTTTTTATCATATTGCATGAATTTATCCCTCTACATCATGTCATCTTGCTTAAGGCGTTACTCTGTTTTTAACTGAATACTCTAAATGCATGCTGGATAGCAGTCGATGAGTGGAGTAATAGTAGTAGATGCAGAATCGTTTCGATCTACTTGTCTCGGACGTGATGCCTATATACATGATCATACCTAGATAACGTCATAATTATTCGCTTTTCTATCAATTTCTCAATAGTAATTTGCTCACCCACCGTAGAATACTTATGCTCTTGAGAGAAGCCACTAGTGAAACCTATGGCCCCCGGGTCTATTCTCATCATATCAATCTCCATTACTTTATTACTTGCTTTGTTTTTACTTTTCACTTTGCATCTTTATATCAAAAATACCAAAAATATTATTTATCATCTCTATCAGATCTCACTCTCGTAAGTGACCGTGAAGGGATTGACAACCCCTAATCGCGTTGGTTGCGAGGAGCTATCGTTTTGTGTAGGTACGAGGGACTTGTGCGTGGTCTCCTACTGGATTGATACCTTGGTTCTCAAAAACTGAGGGAAATACTTACGCTACTTTGCTGCATCATCCTCTCCTCTTCGGGGAAATCCAACGCAGTGCTCAAGAGGTAGCAAGAAGAATTTCTGGCGCCGTTTCTGGGGAGATCTACGCCAAGTCAACCATACCAAGTACCCATCACAATCCCTATCTCTCGCATTACATTATTTGCCTCTCGTTTTCCTCTCCCCCACTTCACCCTTGCCATTTTATTCGCCCTCTCTTTCCCAATCTCCTCCTCTCTTTCCCTCTCGCCTTTTTCTCGTTTGCCTTTTTGTTTGCTTGTGTGTTGGATTACTTGTTGCCATGGCGCAAGATAATACCAAATTGTGTGACTTCTCGAATACCAATAATAATGATTTCCTTAGTACTCCCATTGCTCCTCTTAATAATGATGAGTCTTGTGAAATCAATACCGCTTTGCTGAATCTTGTTATGAAAGATCAATTCGCCGGCCTTCCTAGTGAAGATGCCGCTACTCATCTAAACAATTTTGTTGATTTGTGTGATATGCAAAAGAAGAAAGATATGGATAATAATATTGTCAAATTGAAGTTATTTCCGTTTTCACTTAGAGATCGTGCTAAAGTTTGGTTTTCGTCTTTGCCTAAAAATAGTATTTTCCTCCTGCTAAGATCATCACTCTTAGGAACAAGTGCAAAGATGCTTTTATCTCTAAGTATTTTCCTCCTGCTAAGATCATCACTCTTAGGAACAATATTATGAATTTTAAACAACTTTATCATGAGCATGTTGCCCAATCTTGGGAAAGAATGAAATTGATGCTTCGCAATTGCCCTACTCATGGTTTGAATTTATGGATGATCATACAAAAAATTTATGCTGGATTGAATTTTGCTTCTAGAAATCTTTTAGATTCGGCCGCGGGAGGCACGTTCATGGAAATTACGTTAGGAGATGCTACAAAATTACTTGATAATATTATGGCTAATTATTCTCAATGGCACACCGAAAGATCTTCTAGTAAAAAAGTGCATGCTATAGAAGAAATCAATGTTTTGAGTGAAAACATGGATGAACTTATGAAGATGTTTGCTACTAAAAATACTTCTCTTGATCCCAATGATATGCCTTTATCTACTTTGATTGAAAATAATAATGAATCTATGGATGTGAATTTTGTTGGTAGGAATAGTTTTGGAAATAACGCGTATAGAGGGAATTTCAATCCTAGGCCTTATCCTAGTAATCCTTCTAATAATTATGGAAATTCCTACAGCAACTCTTATGGAAATTTTAATAAGATGCCCTCTGAATTTGAGAATAGTGTTAAAGAGTTTATGAATTCACAAAAGAATTTTAATGCTTTGCTTGAAGAGAATTTGCTTAAGGTTGATGATTTGGCTAGGAACGTTGATAGAATTTCTCTTGAAATTGATTCTTTAAAGCTTAGATCTATTCCTCCTAAACATGATATCAATGAGTCTCTCAAAGCTATGAGAATTTCCATTGATGAGTGCAAGGAAAGAACCACTAGGATGCGTGCTTCCAAAGATGCCTTTATTAAAGCATGTTCTTCCAATTCCTATGAAAATCAAGATGAAGATCTAAAAGTTATTGATGTGTCCTCCATTAAATATTTGTTTTGCAATATGAATCTTGATTAAACTGAATATGATCTTCCTTTACCTAGAAGGCGTTCTAAGAATTCGGAGTTTTTAGACCTTGATGATGAAATTGATGAAAGTGGGATTGAAAGACATAAAAACCTAGATGTTTCTAAACCCACTATTTTGGATCTCAAGGAATTTAATTATGAAAATTGCTCTCTAATTGATTGCATTTACTTGTTGCAATCCGTGCTAAATTCTCCTCATGCTTATAGTCAAAATAAGGCCTTTACTGAACACATTGTTGATGCCTTGATGCAATCTTATGAAGAAAAATTTGAGTTGAAAGTTTCTATCCCTAGAAAACTCTATGATGAGTGGGAACCTACTATTAAAATTAAAATTAAATATTATGAGTTTCATGCTTTGTGTGATTTGGGTGCTAGTGTCTCCACTATTCCCAAAACTTTGTATGATTTGCTAGATTTCTGTGACTTTGAAGATTGCTCTCTAAACTTGCATCTTGCGGATTCCACTATTAAAAAGCCTATGGGAAGAATTAATGATTTTCTTATTGTTGCAAATAGGAATTATGTGCCTATAGATTTTATCATTCTTGATATAGATTGCAATCCTTCATGTCCTAATATTCTTGGTAGACCTTTCCTTAGAACGATTGGTGCAATTATTGATATGAAGGAAGGGAATACTAGATTCCAATTTCCCTTAAAGAAGGTCATGGAACACTTACCTAGAAATAAAATAAAATTACCTTATGAATCTATCATGAGAGCCACTTATGGATTGCCTACCAAAGATGGCAAAACCTAGATCTATCCTTGTTTTTATGCCTAGCTAGGGGCGTTAAACGATAGCGCTTGTTGGGAGGCAACCCAATTTTATTTTTGTTTTTTGTTTTTGCTTCTGTTTAGGAATAAATAATCCATATAGCCTATGTTTGTATGTGATTTTATGTTTTAATTAGTGTTTGTGCCAAGTAGAACCTATAGGATAAGCTATGATGATAGTTGATTTGATTCTGCTGAAAAACAGAAACTTTGCGCTCACGAGAAACAATTCAATAAATCACAGAAACGTGCTTTTGCATTGATTCTTTTTTCTGCTGATCAACAACCAAATTTTCCAGTACGTCCTATTTTGGTAGAATTTTTAGAGGTCCAGAAGTTTGCGTTAGTTACAGATTGCTACAGACTGTTCTGTTTTTGACAGATTCTGTTTTTCGTGTGTTGTTTGCTTATTCCAATGCATCTATGGCTAATAAATTAGTTTATAAACCATAAAGACGTTGGAATACAGTAGGTTTAACACCAATATAAATAAAGAATGAGGTCATTACAGTACCTTAAAGTAGTCTTTTGTTTTCTTTCACTAACGGGGCTCACAAGATTTCTATTGAGTTTTGTGTTGTGAAGTTTTCAAGTTTTGGGTGAATTTTTTTTTGACGGATTATGGAACAAGGAGTGGCAAGAGCCTAAGCTTGGGGATAGATTCATAAGGTAGTCAAAGCTTGGGGATGCCCCGGAAGGCATTCCCTCTTTCGTCTACTTCCATCGTAATTTACTTGGAGCTATATTTTTATTCACCACATGATATGTGTTTTGCTTGGAGCGTCTTGTATTATTTGCGTCTTTGCTTGTTAGTTTAACACAATCATCCTTGCTGTACACACCTTTTGAGAGAGCCATACACCAATTGGAAATTGCTAGAATACTCTATGTGCTTCACTTATATCTTTTGAGCTTGATAGTTTTGCTCATAGTGCTTCACTTATATCTTTTGAGCGTGATAATTTTTGATCTAGTACTTCACTTATATCTTTTAGAGCACGGTGCTGGATTTTTTAAAGAAACTATTGATCTCTCATGCTTCACTTAGATTATTTTGAGAGTCGTTAATAGCATGGTAATTTGCTTAATGTTAATATACTTGGTATTCAAGATATGTGAAATTTTCTTTTGAGTACGTTGAATACTAAGATAAGTTTGATGCTTGATAGTTGTTTTGAGATATGGAGGTGATAATATCAAAGTAGTGCTAGTTGATTAATTATGAATTTAAAGAATGCTTGTGTTGAAGTTTTCAAGTCCCGTAGCATGCACGTATGGTTAAAGTTGTGTAACAAATTTGAAACATGAAGTGTACCTGGCTTGTGCATCCTTATGAGTGGCGGTCGGGGACGAGCGATGGTCTTTTCCTAACAATCTATCCCCCTAGGAGCATGCGCGTAGTACTTGATTTTTGATGACTTCTAAATTTTTGCAATAAGTATATGAGTTCTTTTGACTAATGTTGAGTCCATGGATTATACGCACTCTCACCTTTCCGCCTTTGCTAGCCTCTTCGGTACCGTGCATTGCCCTTTCTCACCTTGAGAGTTGGTGCAAACTTCGCCGGTGCATCCAAACCCCGTGATACGATACGCTCTATCACACATAAACCTCCTTATATCTTCCTCAAAACAGCCACCATACCTACCTATTATGGCATCTCCATAGCCATTCCGAGATATATTGCCATGCAACTTCCATCATCATATTCATGACATACATTACTTTTGTCATATTGCCATTGCATGATCATGTAGTTGACGTCGTATTTGTGGCAAAGCCACCATGCATTATTTTTCATACATGTCACTCTTGATTCATTGCACCATCCCGGTACACCGCCGGAGGCATTCATATAGAGGCATATCTTGTTCTAAGTTTCGAGTTGTAATCCTTATGTTGTAATCAATAGAAGTGTGATAATCATCATTATTACAGCATTGCCCAAACAAAAAAAGGCCAAAAAAAAGGCCCAAAAAAGAAAATAAATAAAAAGGTCAATGCTACTATCTCTTTTTCGACACTTGTGCTTCAAAGTAGCACCTTGTTCTTCATATAGTGAGTCTCATAAGTTGTGCTTCAAAGTAGCACCTTGTTCTTCATGTAGTGAGTCTCATAAGTTGTCTTTTTTATACTAGTGGGAATTTTTCATTATATAACTTGGCTTGTATATTCGTACGATGGGCTTCCTCAAATGCCCTAGGTCTTCATGAGCAAGCAAGTTGGATGCACACCCACTAGTTTTCTTCTTGTTGAGCATTCATAGATCTAGTGCATCCGTTGCATGGCAATCCTTACTCCTCATGTTGACATCAATCAATGGGCATCTCCATAGCCCGTTGATTATCCTCATCAATGTGAGACTTTCTCCTTTGTTGTCTTCTCCACACAATCCCCATCATCATATTCTATTTCACCCTTAGTGCTATATCCATGGCTCGCGCTCATATATTGCGTGAAGGTTGGAAAAGTTTGAGATTATTTAAGTATGAAACAATTGCTTGGCTTGTCATCAGGGGTATAGAAGTTGGGAACATCTTTGTGTGACGAAAATGAAGCATAGCCTAACTATATGATTTTGTAGGGATGAACTTTCTTTTGCCATGCTATTTTGAGAAGACATGATTGCCTTGATTAGTATGCTTGAAGTATTATTATTTTTATGTCAATATGAACTTTTGTCTTGAATCATTCGGATCTGAATATTCATTCTACAATTAAGGAGATTTACATTGAAATTATGCCAAAGTATCACTCCGCATGAAAAATTCTTTTTTATCATTTACCTACTCGAGGACGAGCAGGAATTAAGCTTGGGGATGCCGGATACGTCTCCAATGTATCTATAATTTTTGATTACTCCATGCTACTTTATCTACTGTTTTGGACTATATTGGGCTTCATTTTCCACTTTTATATTATTTTTGGGACTAACCTATTAACCGGAGGCCCAGCCCAGAATTGTTGTTTTTTGTCTATTTTAGTGTTCTGAAGAAACAGAATATCAAACGGAGTCCAAATGGAATGAAACCTTCCGGAACGTGATTTTCTCACCGAACGTGATCCAGGAGACTTGGACCCTGCTCCAAGGAACAACCGAAGCGGTCACGAGGGTGGGGGCGCGCCCTCCCCCCTGGGCGCGCCCCCTACCTCGTGGGCCCCCTGTTGCTCCACCGACGTACTCCTTCCTCCTATATATACCTACATACCCCCGACAGATCAAGGATGGAGCCAAAAAACTAATTCCACCGCCACAACTTTCTGTATCCACGAGATCCCATCTTGGGGCCTGTTCCGGAGCTCCGCCAGAGGGGGCATCCACCATGGAGGGCTTCTACATCAACACCATAGCCTCTCCGATGAAGTGTGAGTAGTTTACTTCAGACCTTCGGGTCCATAGCTAGTAGCTAGATGGCTTCTTCTCTCTTTTTGGATCTCAATACAATGTTCTCCCCCTCTCTCGTGGAGATCTATTCGATGTAATCTTCTTTTTTGTGGTGTGTTTGTTGAGACCGATGAATTGTGGGTTTATGATCCAGCTTATCTATGAATAATATTTGAATCTTCTCTGAATTCTTTTATGTATGATTGAGTTATCTTTGCAAGTCTCTTCGAATTATCCGTTTGGTTTGGCTAACTAGATTGGTAGTTCTTGCAATGGGAGAAGTGTTTAGCTTTGGGTTCAATCTTGCGGTGTCCTTTCCCAGTGACAGCAGTGGCAGCAAGGCACGTATTGTATTGTTGCCATTGAGGATAACAAGATGGGGTTTTTATCATATTGCATGAATTTATCCCTCTACATCATGTCATCTTGCTTAAGGCGTTACTCTGTTTTTAACTTAATACTCTAGATGCATGCTGGATAGCGGTCGATGAGTGGAGTAATAGTAGTAGATGCAGAATCGTTTCGATCTACTTGTCTCGGACGTGATGCCTATATACATGATCATACCTAGATAACGTCATAATTATTCTCTTTTCTATCAATTGCTCAACAGTAATTTGTTCACCCACCGTAGAATAGTTATGCTCTTGAGAGAAGCCACTAGTGAAACCTATGGCCCCCGGGTCTATTCTCATCATATCAATCTCCATTACTTTATTACTTGCTTTGTTTTTACTTTTCACTTTGCATCTTTATATCAAAAATACCAAAAATATTATTTATCATCTCTATCAGATCTCACTCTCGTAAGTGACCGTGAAGGGATTGACAACCCCTAGTCGCGTTGGTTGCGAGGAACTATCGTTTTGTGTAGGTACGAGGGACTTGTGCGTGGTCTCCTACTGGATTGATACCTTGGTTCTAAAAAACTGAGGGAAATACTTACGCTACTTTGTTGCATCATCCTCTCCTCTTCGGGGAAATCCAACACAGTGCTCAAGAGGTAGCAAGCATGTATTCACCTGACTCAACACCAATGGTCATACTCGGAGCGCCTTGCTCATGTATATCGTCCGTCACAACGACAATCTATAAAACAACCTAGCTAGAGAGGGTACTATGGTAGTATGGTACGGAGTATGTACTATCGTGAGCGACCGATCTTAGTGCCACTGCACATCGAAACCCCTTCCATCGCTAGCGCGCGCTTCCCGCCTGAAACGGTCATCGTCTCTCTAGAACGTCAATGTCGCATTCACCAGACTTAACTGCAGGTGCAATTGGTGTATCACTGACATGCGGGCCAGAGCCCTTTGAACCCACATGTCAGTAACCCAACGCATCTGCAGTTAAGTCACTGAATCAGCATCCGCATTCACACCCGACGAACCTACTCCGGCGCCAGTTGTCCATCCGTCTGCCGCGGCTCATTGCCATTCGCCCGCTATATTAACTTGAGCTCCAGCTCCCAGCCATAGCCAAAGACCCACACTTATTCTCCTCCGGCCCCATCCTTTCGTCCGCACCACTCCAACCATGGCCTCCTAGCGCTCTGAAGCTCTCTTGGATGTACTGTCACAGGAGCAGACGAGGGACATCGGCGGCTCCACTCCGGGCGCGCTCCAAAGCTCTCTTCGACGTACTGTCGCAGGAGCAAACGAAGGAGATCGCCGGCACCCCCCTCCCCCCGGCCGCCTTCCGCCGCCACGACCATGAAGCCAGCGGACGTGCGCGGGCTAGCCGGCAGCGAGGAAGAGTAGTACACGGTAGGTCGCCGCCGCTCTGGTCCCAGGAAGGCCACCGCTACTCCACTCAATCGACGCCAAGCTTGGTGGGGTAAACATCGGCGGCCGATTAGCCGCTTGACGGCGACGTGGAGGTGGATATCTTCAGAACCTTGTGCTCTGGAGGAGGAGGTTATCAAGGAGGATGAGGAGGAGGCAAAGGCAATGGCCGGCTTTCTCGGGTTCATGGCCGGACATGGTGGTCGTGCACCGGTGATCGTTTAGATTAGGTTTACAGTAGGTTTTAGTACAGTTTGTGCGAAATTTGTAATGAATTTCTTCCAGTTTGTAGGAAAAGTTTTTGAAATGTAATGAATTTCATCCGGTTAATTTGAAATTTTCTTTGTTTGCACGAATTTCGTCCGGTTAGTTTTGTCGAAAGGTTTGCGGGCAGCATCGGATGGCATCCATCAGTGTCCTCGGACAGATGCCGATGTAAATTTGTGGGCCAGCGCTGGAGATGCCCTAACTATCATGCTATAATCGCTAACAGTCATCCATTATTTGGCAGGGAACAGTTATCCCTCGATCAAAATCAGATCCGCGGTGTTTCGCACTCCTCCCGCGTAAGAGTGTAAACTCTTGCTTACATAAAAATGGAGCAAGTGGACGGCACTGTAGCACATCATATCACTCGAACTAGGCCGCCTAACGAGCGGAAAAGCACCGCCCTCGTCATTTTGTTCTGGATTTCTATCGACCGATCGCGCGAAAATGATATGCTTTGCAAGTTCTAAAGGAAAAGGTGGCACACTTACGACTCGTATGCGTCGCACCCCCGACAGTCCGGCTCGCAC
This sequence comes from Triticum aestivum, assembly GCF_018294505.1. Classification (NCBI taxonomy): domain Eukaryota; kingdom Viridiplantae; phylum Streptophyta; class Magnoliopsida; order Poales; family Poaceae; genus Triticum; species Triticum aestivum. Next base: position 765,164,482 of record NC_057798.1, on the reverse strand, counting down.
GCTGCTCACCAGAGGGGACATGCTTTGTCTTGTAATTTCACTAACATGTGGGACTGTAATTGAATAAACCGTCGATAGCCAAAATCTAATCGCTCGGCAGGCGTCGGCTGAGATAAGAGAAACGGGGGAGGGAGAAGAGATCACCCGCCCGCCACACACGGACTCCAAGAAATATATGGTGATAATGTGAGGTGGGCCATGATGGAGTCCGAACCGCTTCCGGAGCCCGCTCTGACCGCCTTGGCCCCTCAAGATGCCAGCTGCCCCTGCATGCATAGCAAGTAGTCCCCGCTTATGTGGAGGAGAGAGAGGCATTGACAAAGTCAAGGAGTAACAGTGGAGACAATAGCTTTCATCAAAAATAAACAATGAATACTCGTTACTCGTCCTCTATATCGGAAAGAATACTTTCATTCACTGACATGTGGGACGTCGACCATCCTGGTCCACCTGCCATGCACAAAATTATCCTGGTCTACCCCGGTCGTATCGCAGGTCCAACATTTCCCACTGTAAGTTGTTCCGATGAAGGAACCATCATGACTTAGTTGAATTCCGCTTCTTCAAGAAAACTTATTGTACCCGCAATACTGCTACCACACGCGAAGACTGGACGGCATTGTACCACGTCATATCACTAAAACCCACTAGGCCAAACTAGCCCGTATAGGTCATCTATTTTGTAACGGAGGGAGTACGTCTCTGCACTGCTATGATTTTGTGTCATATGTCTCTGTACTTTTGCTACGATTTTCCTACCCTATGAACCAAATGAGGCATGAATGTATCCGTGTCGATTATTGTCTGATCGATCGCTAAGCCTACAATTTTAGGAGCTAGGGCTATTGGTCGATCGACGACGGATAAGTATAAGCGTACCACGAGCTCATCAGCCCCAACGTTTCTCTTTGGTGAGTGTTTTGCAATTACTATAGCTCACACAGTAGCTAGCCTACTAACACCAAGAATCATCAAACAAGCCCTGCTGATATGATAAACAGTTCAAACTTATATCTAAGCATGCCATATATTACATCAAAAGCCGGTGAGGATACATCTGTTTCCATAACTCGGAGGGTTCGCATGATTCATTGTCAAACAAAAGTAGCAAGTACCGCCCACTCAAGACAGTGCACTAACCCTAAGATGGTTTGATAACACGCACCGTTCTGGTAACTAAACACAGGGCAATGCAAACTACCCTGAAGGATTAGCGCGACCAACTATTTCTTCTCATCGATCTCTTGGGCAATGACCACAGCACGGACAGCGGCATGGGAATCGATCTCTGGGGCGATGTCCACAGACTGACCGCGGCATCGGAATCGATCTCTGGGGCGATGTCCACAGGATGGACAGCGGCATCGGAATCGATCTCTGGGGCGATGCCAACAGGAAGGGCCGCGACATCGGAATCATCAAGGACGTCCACTGGCACCTGCACAACCCTAACATATTAGCAAGAACATTGCAAATAATCAAAAACCACAACTATGGTAATAAGCCATTATTTTTTACCTTGTGCATATCACCAGGGGATCTCAACCCTCCGGGGGCCATCTCCTCGTCCTCGATGGGGGGCATCACCTTGCCAGGGGAATACTGCTTCTCAAAGGCGACTATCTCCTCAAACTCGGCCTTGAGCCTCGCATAGGTGGCCATTAGAGTTACTGGGGTAGGCACGATGGGGCCCTTGCTGTTCTTCGAACTTTCTTTGAGGAGTTCATCCACCAACATCATCAACTCTTTGGCCAGTGCTTGTTTCTTGGAGTTCTTCGTCTCCATGGGTTGGCCCGCCAACATGGTCAACTCGTTGGTCGGTGCTCGCTTCCTGGAGATCGCTATCTCCAGTGGGTTTTCCGCCGGCAACTCTTTGCCTAGTGCTCCAGGATCCATCAATGAACTTACAAACAAAAAGCAATCGAAAGGAAACCACAATCGCAATGAAAACGGGAAAAGAATAGGATGTGAGAATCGGTCGGTGCTTTGCAAAAAGAAGATTCTCGGAATGAAAATATAGCATCATAACTGATTCGCCCACCTTTCCTTCGTTGATACAGAAGAAAAATGGCAGAACTGAGTAGCCTGGAGTATGGTTTTCTTCAAGAAAGGGAAGAAAGGGCTTGAACGAGTGTTCCAGTGAAATGATGGTTGCTTCGTCCAGTCCAACTTGGAGGCCACCTTACCACTGCTGGTAAAGGTGTGGGTTTTGTGATATGACGGGTCATGACGGCCACACCGGGGTGACAGGTGAGTCTCGATTGTAGCACCTCACTGTGATTTGCTGGATGGCACGCAGGCCCGGATGCTTTGAAATGTCCCGCATGTAGATAGAGCGCGCTAGTCATATAGGAGTGCTCAATACTTGTGCACCGCGACCAAGCTTCATTTATTAGTTTATAGACTCATATTGCATTGGGGCATGTGATGTTACAATAACTAGCTAAGTTACTATAACTACCTCTCCCCTCATTAACTCATTGCCACATAAGCAAATTTGATGAGTTGGACTCGATGTTACTGCTGAAGTTACTCCCACTGTGGCTAGTCTAAGTCATCTTACGAAAACCAAATAGTCCCAAAACACTTAGGCGCGGTGCATTAACTTCTACCTTGTTTCTTGTTTCTTGACATATCAACCAATAAGAGATGAGAGGTGTGCATGCTTTTAATGACTTGCAGTGGCTAGTTCATTGCATGCAATGCTATTAATTAGCAAATAAACATTGTTGACCCTAGGAGGAAATGGTGCTAAGCGCGTGGACCTATGCAGAATGATTATCAACCAATGCATGATGGAGTTTAATTGTTAAACAATTCAATGAGGGAAGCTTAGCTACAAATTCAATGACTTACTCACCTAGACGGAGGGAGTAGCAAGTACTAGTACTACAATAGTGGGCTCAAATAGCAATTTTGTCTCATGCAAGAGCCTGGCTACTATATGCCTGCTCCAAGGCACTGCACCACGCGAGCGTTCGCAACTGCCATGTTCGGGTTGCGCTTGGCTCTTCGCCTCTTCGAGAAGACGAACAATGATGTTACTCCTACTTCTACAGTATCGAATCCACTACTGCATGTCCATCCACCTCGTGCGGGAGGGATAGCATGTAGCGAAAGCTTCTACTTACTGCTCCTGCCTTTGCGTCTATGACAAGTGGGCCCAACAGGTGGTTGGCCCTCCTGTCATGTAGCTAAAGGCAGGTGCAGTTAAGGCATCAGAGCTCAGTCCACGAGGGAGAGGGTGTTGTAGTAATCAAATTTCTCGGTCTTGTACGAGTTGACGCGACACATCAAAGCACTGCACTCGATATAAGTCTTTTTACACATTTCAAATGGACTACAACATACAGATGTACTCCCTCTATTTCTTTTTAGTCCGCATATAAGATTTGGTCAAAGTCAAACTTTGTTAACTTTGACTAAGTTTATAGAAAAAATATATTAAGATTCACAATATGAAATCAACATTGTTAGATGCATCATGAAATTAACTTTCATACCATATAGCTTTAATATTGTAAATGTTGATATTTTTTCCTCCATAGTTGGTCAAACTTTATAAAGTTTGACTTTGATCAAATCTTATATGCGAACTAAAAAGAAATGGAGGGAGTATGTAGACATATTCTGCTTCATATGTAGTCACTTGTTGCAATCTCCTAAAAGATTTATATTTGGAAACGGAGGGAGTACAACGCATGCATGCATGCCGTGACTTTCCTTTTGATACTTGCATGTGTTGATTTGATGCACCTTGCCAAATTTTGAGTATAAATTTAACTAACCAAATTTTCATGCATGTCACAAAAAATTACGGGGCTATTTGGATTGTGACTATGTTTGCCTTATGTTGCCACATTATTTTTCCCACACCTGCCACACTTGCCTAACTTGAGTTGCTCAAATTGTTAGACACACTTTGGCTTGCCTAAGGGAATCTTGCCACAATTTTTGTGTCTATGACATGTGGGATTCACTGCTAATAAAAAAATCGTGTCTTAGGTGTGGCTAATAAAAATGACTTATATTTAGGAACAGAGGGACTAGAAAATATAAATAATAATGCATGTTGGGGCAACCCACGTTTTCGCTAATTTTAGCTGTGGGCTTGTTCACAATTTTTACGAGGGGGTGGTTGTTCATTTAATGGACGGACTTGTAGTACTACCAGACTTGAACGATACAAAGTGCGACCTGGCACATCATAACACCACTTGGAACAAGCGGGTAGCTATCTCAAAAAACAATCAACAACTAAAAAACCGCAACCTGGCATGTAGTAGTACACAATTTTAAACGATTGTTTTGATGGAGTGAAAAAGAAAAACTACCCCACTACATATATATAGGCCGGAGCCTCCACGCTTGCTTGCTAGGGTTGCTCTATTCACACACTCTCATCCTCTCCAGATCTAAACAAGATAGGGGTAGTAACACTGTCTTTCTCCCTTCAAAAAACATTGTCTTTCTATCCTCGCCGCTGGTTACAGATCCGGACGTATCCCCCTCTGCCGGTGAAGGGGAGGAGGGGAAGCGTTTAGGCCGTGGTCGACAGCGAGGGAGGAGACCCACTACCGGCCGCACCGTTATCTCTGGCTGAGCGCCGGCGCGGGAGGTCCTCCGATCCCTTCATCGTTGCCTGTGGGCGGATCCAGCCTCTCGCTGCCCACCTATCCACATCCTGACGACCTTTAGGTGCATCATTTTCTACCTCTCAGCCCCTCTAGATCGGATGGTCAAACGTCACCTAGTATTTTTTTTCTTCTATTGTTAGAGGTAAAGCTACTTCATGGAGTCGAATATTGTACTCCCTCCATCCGAAAATACTTGTCATTGAAATGGATGTATCTAGATGTATTTTAGTTCTAGACACCTCCATTTTGATGACAAGTAATTCCGGACGGAAGGAGTACTTGGTTCGAACAAGAAATAAAGTGGGGGTGAGGGAATTTAGTATGTACATCAGACTTGGTACAAACAGGAAGAAAGGGGGTGAAAGTAGTACAGACTGGTCATCCAACCGGTATCTTGGTCGACAAGGGAAATATAGGGGTAACACTGTACATAGTGGTATGACCAGGACTAGATTTGCTATCCACACATAGGAGTAGGTGGCTAGAGTGAACAAAAATGGGACCAACCCAGATATGTTTCTTGGATGTTTGTTTCTCGGGGGAACAAACTATGAATCACCACTTTATGCCCCTGTTTACGTACATGGTGTTGGACTGCTGGTGCACCCACTGTCCCATGCCCTTATACCAAATATTTAGCTGTTCTTAATCTAATGTCCCTGGTAAAAATGAAGCCATGCCACTGTTATAAGCCATGACAAGTTTAGCCAAAAAAATTGCATGTAATTGTTTGAAACTTTGACTGTTTCCTCTATACCTTTTTGTGCAAATAGGGATATCCAATTCACCTGGTTGCTATTGTGACCTTTTGGTGCACTGCACAAAACACTTCTTAAAAGAAGTGACTTTTGTGTTGTTTAACTGGAATGTCAGAATGGAACAGTTGGTTCATTTCGGTGGAATTGCACAAAGGGAGATCTGTGTTCCAATCCTCATCATCCATATTGGCACCATAACCTTCCATTAGGTAAGAATGATATTTAATGCATGTGTTCATCTCTATTTTCCGACTGCCATGAGAAAATAATGCTATTTTTTACTAGTACACTTGTACTCCCTCATTGACAAAACCAATTCTGAACTAGAAGGCCAATCATGTACTTGGTTTCACCAACTGGTGAGGAGAAAGAGAAACAGAGCATGAAGAGGAAGAAGAAGAAGAATAAACAGTGCCAAGGCGATCTTGCTGAAGCCAGAGGCCTCAGTCGAGGCCATTCTAGGGCTCCGGCAACGACTACCTTACATGTGAGACGATCCTCCAGGGAGCCCTTCCACTTCTGCTGTCTCACTTAATTAATTAGGAGTACTTAAGTACCACTAATTTATTGCTGCCTAATTTTCCTGTCGGAGTTAAACAAATCTTTAGTAGGACCCTATGCTGAATCATGTACTCCCTCCGTCCGGAAATACTTGTCATCAAAATGAATAAAAGGGGATGTATTTAGATGTATTTTAGTTTTAGATACATCCTTTTTTGTCCATTTTGATGACAAGTATTTTTGGACGGAGGGAGTACGTGTGTATGTTTGTCTATGGAGGTGAATCATGTGGTGGAGCAGGGATGGAATATTATTAGTGTCATGACATAATAGTGCTATTGTTTTGCATGTCAATTTATTGCCATTGGTTCAATGAGGCAATGTTTTGCGTATTGTCCATCATGAATTTGATGCTACTGTTTGAGTAATATGCTAATGTCTTCCTATCCTTTCTCACTAAGCTAATGAAGGTTTCACCTTGTTCCTACTTGTGCAAACAAGGATCATGTTGTTCCAATCATACAATTTAGTGGAACTACACAAGACAATACAATGAACTGTATCCCAGCCAGTGCTTTAACTTTGCTGGAAGTTCTTGATAATCTTTCGATATAATCTCAGCACTGGTAAACAAGAGTGATTTCAACCATACATTTGAAGTGCACAAAAATATATACTATTGTGTGATTCCAGTGAGTGCTTTATCATCTCTTATGGGACTACATGAATAAGCTTTTTTTCTCAGGTTGGTACGGGCCTAAGGCCTTCATCCATATTAGTTTGCTGTCATCTCTATTTGTATCGTGCTACTGTCCTAAGAAACTCCTTTATCTTTGCACGTTAAAGTTTTGCAACCTATGATAAATGGCAATGCTTTGAGTGTTGAGCTAATTGGCACTGATTAAATAAACTAATACCTCTCTTTAAGCAAGACTACTATGTTGCTAACTTTACCCATTAAGATAATGAGGGTGCTTATATTTGTTAGTGTATGTTTCATCAACTAGTCCCACTATTAGAGTAATCTCACTCTCTCAATATATATGCCAACAGGGATGCTCGATTTTGGTGGAACTGCACAAAAATTTTGGGTGCTTCATTGCCTCGACAGCTTCCGTCCTTTCCTGTCAGTCGCTAATCTAGGCTTGCTTTCTTCCTTCGCTGTCAGTCGCTTCGCTTATCTCGGCTTCCAGTCAAAGGAAATAGTAATTGATATGCTACCTCACACAGGTTGGTAGTGGTCTTTATCCTGATTATTGTGCTTGTCATGTATTGGTAATTTGGTATTGTGCTAATGTTTGCCGATTTTATAAAGGAGTATCTTGGAGCCTGAAATCATTGCATTGGGTGATTTCAGTAGAACTGCACAAAATGATCAGATCGACAGATACTTATGTTGCTGCCATGTACTCCAAAGTTCACTCAGACAAGCATCGATGTTGACAAGAAGTGCCTATATTCATTCGAGTATCAACCGGCGTCAACCAGTTGTCAAACTCCCAAGTATTAGGAGAGTGAACGCCAAAAATATTGCTTGGCGCATAGCCCGGAAGAACACAGTCCAGTCTTTAGTCCCAACTTGTGCCTTTTGGTTATCGACAGATATGGTAGCGAACTATATGGCATGGAGTCTAAAGATTCCAGACAAGTTGGTTGACGCGTATATTCATCTGGCACTTAATCAGTCTCCATGCCAGGGACGCTCCATTTCAGTTGAACTGCACAAAAAATTTGGGTGGTTCATTTTCTCAACCGCCTCCTTTCTCGTCTGCAATGTAGAATTTTGGCGAGCTACATGACCAAGATGAGCCAGTAAACTAGTTGGATGAAAGTAGTGGCCAAGTTGCTCAAACCTCGCTCGGCATGAGGCCACTATTTGAAGATAAACCTACAAGAAAAGTTCAGATTGTCTGTGCTGCCTCTTATGTACTCGAAAGTTTACTCGTACAAGAACTAATTTTAGCAAGAAGTACCTCTGACTGAACACCATTTACCAGTCTGTACCCTAGGTAATTAAAGTTCGTCCATGGATCATATTGGTTGTGATCTCAATCATTTGGATGCATAAACATACTAAACATGTGTATATCTGCATCTTTTTGTGAATTATGCATGAATATTGTCGTGTGATCTATCAATCATTTGGATGCATAGATATGCTGAGCTTGTGTATATATGAATCTTTTGAGTTGTTGATAGTGAATGTTGGCTATGAATATGAACGTGTCCTGTGAACCTGAGTTTGATACGAATGTTTACCTTTTCTGTTGTATTTGTGTGTGAACTTGTTAGTATGCCTATTGTGGGGTATGTGACGTGTGGGTGCCAATGGCACACCTTCTTCTTGAGAAGAATTGCACCTGCTTTGTTAGGGTAGCAACGACGCATCAGTTCTTTTTAATCTTTTTATTACTCTATCTTCCCCTCTCCCCCGCTCAACCCCTATTGTAATGTTTTCGGCCTCAAAACAAACATGGTACATACTGCGTTGTCTTTGGGGCTTGATGAAAAATTGAGTGCTGGTTTCTGTAGGTTGGCCCGCCCAGCAAATGGGCTGCTGGTCCACCATGGTAGACTAGGAGGCCAAAAAATTCAAGTTGTATGGTGCAGAGGCAAGTAAAAAAACTCTATCGAGAGCCATCCACTAAAGAAAAAAATCGCTCCTTATGTGCTTCTTCAGTCGTGCCGCTGGCCCCCTCTTTAATCCAGTTCGCTCGGGGATTTGGTATCATTTTTTTCCAGAGGGCGAACAAGTATCAGCTAGGCCTAGGTTTTTTATTTTCACATGCATAGCCCACGACACACGGAGACAGTGGTTTCAACTTATTTTTTGAGGTCCATACTGGCCTATCGGCTTTTTCTTAAGATCGGCAGCCCAACGTATTTTTTAATAAAACACAGGTCTCTGTTCTATTTATCTATATATAAGAATAATAATGATGTGTCCAATTTATGTTTTCCCTTCTAACCACATTATATATATTTATATTATTACTATTATCGTATATTTTATAGAGACTTATATATACATTATAAAACATCCCATGTGTTATTAACTTATAAAAGTAAATGTTTAACGGAAGTTGGCAAGGAAAATCCTAGTTGTTTTTGAATCACGGGCAAGGAAAATCCCGGTGATTGCGTACAAAGGCTTGCGAAGATTTTAAGGACCAATTTAATAATAACGCACTCATTTTTATTTTGAGCAATAACTCGCTAATTTGTTAATTATATATAAAAAATGTGCCTCTCCGGTTTATTTTTTGATATTAATTGCTCCTTCTAACATAATATTATATATATAACGAGCCCAACTTTTTTTTGAGAATCACAGCACACTTTATTGCCTAAGTTCAATGTTTACAGGGATACATAAATGAGCAGGTGGTGCATCAAGCCACATATGCCTACCTATATCAAGAGACGTAGCCATACGTGCTAGTCTATGAGGCTCACCATTACATTCGCGCTATTCATTACTAAAAAGACAAGCCCTAAATAAATTGCTTCGTTCTTTGATCTCATGAAACACCATACAATGTCCACCAAGGTTCTTTGGTGCTTCGATCTCCCGGAGGACTCTCAGATAGTCAGTAGCAATATGTACTCTTTCCAGGTCCAGGTCCTCACTCAACGCTAGTGCTTCTCGACATGGGCTAGGATTCGTGTATAAATGGGCTGGGATTTCTTAGAAAATATAACGAGCCCAGCTAATTCGTGTATTTCAAGGAAGTGCAAATGGGCTGGGATTTCTTAGAAAATATAAATGGGCCTGATTGACGCGAAATTATTTGTTCACCCAGCCCAGCAAATGGACTGTACATTCTAGAAAACATGGATTAAATATATGCCACATTTTTGCATGCTGACATGTGGGCCAATAGGTCGAAGCCTACGCAGGGCGTTGTCAACTTGGTCAACAGATGATTGTGACATCTACAACCATTGGATTTATATCCAACAGCGAGCATGCACCTTCAATCTCTCGTCTTCTTCCCCCAGCATCGCCGGGACCGCCTGGTCCGGCCTCCGGTGGCTAGCGGCTCTGCTTAGCATGCATCGCTGCGAAGCGCTACCCCACCGCCGGCTAGGCTATTGCTGCAAAGATGACTGTACGTGAAGGCTGACAGTGGGGACGCACCACGCCCATGGACGCATGCATGCAACGGAACTCGACGTGGTCAACGTGGTCAAGGAACGACTTTCATCGGAAGTATACTGTACGTGGAGAGGCTGACAGCTGGGTCCACGGCCGCAGCAAGGAAGTGCCTCCTTATTAAGCAGAAAAAAATGAATGCTCCACCTGCTAGCTGGGACCCACCTTGATGGGAGGCTGACTTGTGGGCCCACTAAGTTGACGGCCGGGTATGGAGGCCTTTGTCAACTTAGTCAATATGAATGATTCTAGTTGCAGTGACCGTACGATGTCCATCCAACGGCCATCGTGCTTCTTCAACCTCTGGTCTTCTTGCTCCAGCCGCCCAAAGCAGCGCTGGTCGTGCCGCCTGCTCCTGCCTCTCGTGGCCGGCTGTGATATCGTGGAGGCCTCACCACCCCTACTACTCCTGCCGCTGACCAGGCCATCCCTCCACTCACCCACACCCCCTGTTATTCTGCAGCGACGGCAGCCTCACACCGCAGCCGAACGAGTGAACCCTCATACTCCTCTTTGCGTGGGCATCCACTGTCGCGTCTTCCCCGGCTCCGCATCGTCCCCTTCCTAGGCCTCGCCGTCGTCCACCGTCGTGGTGCTCTCGGTGTGGCATGGTCAATGTGGTCAACGACTGACTTCCATCGAAAGAGTACTGTACGTGAAGAGGCTGACAGCTGGGTCCACGGCCACAGCCCAGTTTTTTGTGATTTGACAAGTAAGTCGCTTTGTCAGGCCTGTTGGGCTGCAACTCTTTCAAGACGAGGAGAGCTTCATTCGGCTGGCCGAGAAAATGGCCTATCAGTAATGAGAAATGGGTTGTACATTTTTAAAACACATCAAACCGGCAATTAGTTTCAAATTTCTTTTTTTCATTTCGAGATTTTAAATTGCATTGATTTTTATGCATGGACAATTTATTGGATTTTATATTGATATACATTTATTTTTAAAATCAGTTTGAACGTGACTCGAAATTTCGGGATTAAAAACAGTTCAGACCGCACCGAAATATGCAAAATTTCGTATAATTTTTTAACCGTGGCCACAATATGGGTTGTAATGCTAACAAAAATAATATGGGCTCCAAAAAAAACCTTAAGAATTAGAAAATGGGCTGTAAATTATTAGAAATAATGGAACATGGGTTGTATGTTGTTTTCCACAGATTTGAGGCTTTCCTAAAAAAAGGTTGACGCACAAGCAGTGACTGTCGGATTTCCATCCAACGGTCGTCGTGCTTCTTCAATCTCTGCTCTTCCTGCTCCGGCCGCTCAAACAAGCGCCGGCGGGACTGCCTGCTCCCTCCTCCCCGCAGCCGGCTATGCTGCCGCACAGGCCTCACCGCCCCATCGTACTCCCATCGCTGGCCTAGCCATCCCTCTACTCACCCACACCTGTTGTTATTCTCCAGCGATGGCAGACGAACCAGTAAACCCTTGTACAGTCGTATTCCCCTCTACGTGGGAAACAACTACAGAGTCTTCCCTGCCTCCGTCTCGTTCCCTTCCTAGGCCTCGCCGTCGTCCATCGCCCTGGTGCTCTCGGCGCAGCCTGGTCAACGACCGACATGCATCTGAAGTGGACTGTACGTGGAGAGGCTGACAGCTGGGTCCACGGCCGCAGCAAGGAAGTGCCTCCTTATTACGTGCAAAATAATTATTCCTCCACCTGACAGCAGGGACCCACCGGACGGGCCACCTTATTTCGCGAAAAAAAATGTTTCCCCCTGACTGTTGGGACCCACCAGCTACATCTTCTTACGCAAGGAAGTGCGTTCGAAAAAAAAATGATTCACCCCCCTGACTGTTGGGACCCACCAGCTACATCTTCGCACGCAAGGAAGTGCGTCCGAAAAAAACGATTCGCCCCCTGACTGCTGGGACCCACCAGCTACATCTTCGCAAGCAAGGAAGTGCCTGACATTCGGGACCCACCTGGTCGAAGTGTACGTAGCGTTGTCATTCTGGTCGCGAACGTGTACGTACATATATACTGGTGAATGTAGAGGCGCGCACGTGTCGTAGTAGAGGCGCGCACGTAGCATGTACACGTATTTACAGTGGCCAGAGTGCAAGAAAGAAAATATAGCCACATACGTACATACGGGCAGGGTCTCAAACGCCTACTCGCGCATACGTACGCCAGGGCTCGTGTACATGGCTGGGTTGGAACGGAGAAACATCGTCGTCGTCGTGTTCATGGGGAGTCAACCGGCTGGGTTGGAACGGAATGCGCCGTCGTGTTCATCGAGAGGGCTTGGACGGAACAGGCGATGGAAACGAGGCCTGGCATACCGCAGAACGGATGAAACGGCCTTGTGTTTGATCGGCCACGTTCGAAACGGGATCATGTTCATCGGGAGGGGTCTGGCGTACCGCAAAACAGAGGAAACGGACCTCCTACGGTCGAAACGGGGGTCCTGTTGATCGGGAGGGGTGTGGCGTACCGCAAAATGGAGGAAACGGACTTGTGTTGGAGCGCTACGGTCGAAATGGGGGTCCTGTTCATCGGGAGGGGTGTGGCGTACCACAAAACGGGACTCCACGGGATACTGTTCATCTCCGCCGTCGACCTCCTCCAGCCTCCACGGGCTACTGTTCATCCATCGTCGACCTCCTCCACCCTCCACCTGCGACTGTTCATCCATAGGCTCCTGTTCATCCAGCCTCCACCGCGCGCTACTCCACCGGCTACTGTTCAACCACCCCTCTCCACGGGCTCCTGTTCAACCACCCCTCCACGGGCTCCTGTTCATCCACCCCTCCACCATCTACTGTTCATCCAGCCCTCCACGGGGTCATACTGTTCATCCAGCCCTCCACGGGGTCCTGTTCATCCAGCCCCAACCGGCTCGATCAGTCGGGGTCTTGTTCATCCAAAGGCAACGCCACGGGTCATGGTCATCCACTTCCACCGCTCACTATTCATCCACACCCCCCCCCCGCAATGCTCACTGTTCATTGAGAGAGGCAGCATCAATCGGCTTCAGTTAGCAGCAGTAGCGAAGGAATAGCTCGATCAGGTTCAGTTAACAGCCATTGATCGATCGCTCGGGTTCGGTAACGCGTAGCCTGCAGTGCAATCGCTCGGGTTCAGTTAGAGCCCAACGCCTCGCTCCGGTTCAGTTAGAGCCAACGGCTCGCACACACGCGCATACGTATACGAGAGAAACATGCATCACTCGGCCCCCGACCACCCACCGTAACCGGGAACTCCCCAAAATTTTCCTCGCCCTTGCTTCTACCACGGTTTTTTCCGTCATGGACGACCCAAAAAATGTCATGCAGCTGCGTCTCCGTCCCGCCCAGGACGAAAATCCCATTTTCTGTCATGATTTTTTGTCATAGAAGTAGGAGCCCATCACATCTATGATGATACTGGGTTTTGTCACAATTATCGTCATAGAAGTGTCATATGTATGACAGGAAAAAAATTCGTTCGGCCCAAAATGTCATGGATGTGTCTTTTTTTTGTAGTGACTATTTATGGAATACATGCCTACATTATATTTATGAACTGGAGCTAGTGACATATCACCCTAGGTTATGACTGTCTCATGATGAATATCATCCAACGAATCATCGATCCAATGCCTACAAATTTACCTTATATTGTTCTTGCTAAGTTACTACTGCTGCTACTGCTATCATTACTGCTACAAAATCATTGCTATCACTGTTACCGTTACTGTTGCTGCTACCACTATTATCAAAACTATCATATTACTGTGCTACTGATCACTTTGCTACAAATAATTAATCTCCAGGTGTGGTTGAATTGACAACTCAGCTACTAATACTTGCAAATATTCTTTGGCTCCCCTTGTATCGAATCTATAAATTTGGGTTGAATACTCGACCCTCGAAAACTATTGCGACCCCATATACTTGTGGGTTATCATGCACTATGCTATATGGCTTAGAGCCGAGACTTCAAAGGTGTTTTGACGTTGTGGAGCATATGAGATGTTCCAAGGGTTGAAGTTTATCTTTGAGAAGAATGCCCGGATCGAGAGGTATGAGACCTCCGGTAAGTTCTATGCTTGCAAGATGGAGGAGAACGGGTCTGTCAGTGAGCACGTACTCAGAATGTCTGGGTACTACAACCGTCTGGCTGAATTGGGAATTGATCTCCCGCCAGAGGCTGTCACTGACATAGTTATTCAATCGCTATGACCTAGCTACAAGAGCTTTGTGTTGAACTATAACATGCAAGGGATGAACAAGTCAGTCTTCGAGCTGTTCGCGATGTTGAAAGTCGCTAAGTCAGACATCCAGAAGGATCATCAAGTGTTGATGGTGAATAAAACCACTAGTTTCAAGAAGAGCAAGGGAAAGAAGGGAAACTTCCAGAAGGGTGGCAAAACAGTTGCTCCTCCCATGAAGAAACCCATGGCTGGACCCAAGCCAGAAACTGAGTGCTTCTATTGCAAGGGAACTGGACTCTAGAAGTGGAACTGCCCCAAGTATCTGGCTGACAAGAAGGGAGCCAATGTCAACAAAGGTATATATGATATACATGTTATTGATGTGTACCTTACCAAATCTCGTTGTAGTGTCTGGGTATTTGATACCGGTTTGGTTGCTCACATTTGCAACTCAAAGCAGGAACTACAAAATAGATGGAGGTTGGTGAAGGACGAAGTGACGATGCGCATGGGAAATGATTCCAAGGTTGATGTGATCGCCGTCGGCACGCTCGCTCTTCGATTACCATCGGGATTATTGATTAACCTGAATAATTATTATTTAGTGCCTGCGTTGAGCATGAACATTATATCTAAATCTTGTTTAATGTGAGACAGTTACTCATTTAAATCAGAGAATAATGGTTGTTCTATTTATATGGGTAATATCTTTAATGGTCATGCACCCATTGTGAGGGGTTTATACTTATTGAATCTCGATAGTGATGATACACATGTTCATAACATTGATGCCAAAAGATGTAGATTTGATAATGATAGTACCACTTTCTTGTGGCACTACCACTTAGGTCATATTGGTGTAAAGCACATGAAGAAACTCCATGCATATGGACTTTTGGAGTCACTTGATTTTGAATCACTTGACACATGCGAACCATGCCTCATGGGCAAGATGACTAAAACCCCGTTTTCTGGAACAATGGAACGGGCAAGTGACTTGTTGGAAATCACACATACTGATGTGTGCGGTCCGATGAGCGTTGACACGCGTGGTGGATATCATTACTTTCTCACCTTCACTGATGATTTGAGTGGATATGGGTATGTCTACTTAATGAAGCCTAAGTCTGAAACGTTTGAAAAGTTCAAGCAATTTCAGAGTGAAGTTGAGAATCATCGTAACAAGAAGATTAAATTCCTACAATCCGATCGAGGGGGGGGGAATATCTGAGTTATGAGTTTGGCAATCACTTAAGACAATGTGAAAACATTTCACAGTTGACGCCTAGAACACCACAGCGTAATGGTGTGTTCAAACATCATAATCGTACTTTATTGGATATGGTGCATTCTATGATGTCCATTTCCAATCTGCCACTCTTGTTTTGGGGTTATGCATTAGAGACATCTGCATTCACTTTAAATAGGGCACCATCTAAGTTTGTAGATATGACACCGTATGAACTATGGTTTGGCAAGAAACCTAAGTTGTCATTCCTTAAGGTTTGGGGCTGCGATGCTTATGTCAAAAGGCTTCAGCCGGAAAAGCTCAAACCCAAAGCGGACAATGCGTCTTCATAGGATACCCAAAAGAGACGGTTGGGTATAACTTCTATCTCAGATCCGAAGGCAAAGTGTTTGTTGCTAAGAATGGGTCCTTTCTCGAGAAGGAGTTTCTCTCAAAAGAATTGAGTGGGAGGAAGATAGAACTTGATGAGGTTGTTGAACCTTTACTTCAACTAGTGAGTAGTACATCGCAGAAAGATGTTTCTATGAGACCTACATCAGTTGAAGAGGAAGCTAATGATGGTGATCATGAAGTTTCAGATCAAGTTACTATTGAACCTCGTAGGTCGACAAGGATACGTACTGCTCCTGAGTGGTACGGTAACCCTATCTTGGAGGTCATGTTGTTGGACAGCAACAACGATGAACCTACGATCTATGGAGAAGCGATGGTGGGCCCGGATTCTGACAAATGGTTAGAGGCCATGAAATCCGAGATGGGATCCATGTATGAAAACAAAGTATGGACTTTGGAAGTATTACCTGAACGGCGAAAGGCCAATCGGAATAAATGGGTCTTAAAGAAGAAGACGGACGCAGACGGTAATATCACAGTCTATAAAGCTCGACTTGTGGAAAATGGGTTTTCACAAGTTCAAGGAGTTGACTACAATGAGACTTTCTCATCCGCAGTGATGCTTAAGTCCGTCAGAATCATGTTGGCAGTAGCTGCATTTTTCGACTATGAAATCTGGAAAATGGATGTCAAAATAGTGTTCTTTAATGGCTTCCCTAAGGAAGAGTTGTATATGATGCAACCAGAAGGTTTCGTCGATCCAGAGAATGCTGACAAAGTGTGCAAGCTCCAGTGGTCCATTTACGGACTCGTGCAAGCATCTTGGAGTTGGAATATCTGCTTTGATGAGGTGATCAAAGCGTTTGGGTTTATACAAGTTTATGGAGAAGCTTGTATTTAAAAGAAAGCGAGTGGGAGCTCTATAGCGTTTCTAGTGTTATATGTGGATGACATATTGCTGATTGGAAACAATATAGAACTTTTGGAAAACGTGAAGGAATATTTGAACAAGAGTTTTTCAATGAAGGACCTAGGAGAAGTTGCTTTCATATTAGGCATCAAGATCTATAGAGATAGATCAAGACAGTTGATAGGACTTTCACAAAGCACATACCTTGATAAGATTTTGAAAAAGTTCAAAATGGATCAGTCCAAGAAGGGGTTCTTGCCTGTTTTGCAAGGTGTGAAGTTGAGTCAGACTCAATGCCTGGTTACTGTAGAGGATAGAGAAAAGATGAGTGTCATCCCCTATGCCTCTGCCATAGGCTCTATCATGTATGCGATGTTGTGCACAAGACCGGATGTCATCCTTGCCATAAGTATGGTCGGAAGGTTTCAAAGTAATCCAGGAGTCGATCACTAGACAGCGATGAAGAATATCCATAAGTACCTGGAAAGGACTAAGGAAATGTTTCTCGTTTATGGAGGTGATCAATATCTCATCGTAAAAAGTTACGTCGATGCAAGCTTTGGCACTGATCCAGATGACTCTAAGTCTCAAACCGGATACATATATATATCCTAAATGGGGGAGCGGTAAGCCGGTGTAGTTCCAAGCAAAGTGTGGTAGTTGATTCTACATGCAAAGCGGAGTACATAGCTGCCTCAGAGGCAGCGAAGGAAGGTTTCTGGATGAAGCAGTTCATGACAGATCTTGGAGTTGTGCCCAGTGCACTCGACCCGATGACTCTGTTCTGTGACAACACTGGTGCCATTGCTCTAGACAAGGAACCAATGTTTCACAAGAGGAGTAGACACATAAAAGCGACGCTTCAATTCCATCCACGATTACATCAAGGAGGAAGACATAAACATTTGCAGAGTGCATACGGACCTGAATGTTGCAGATCCATTGACTAAACCTCCTCCACGGGCAAAGCACGATCAACACCAGAACTCTATGGGTGTTAGATTCATTACCATGTAATGCTAGATTACTGACTCTAGTGCAAGTGGGAGACTGTTAGAAATATGCCCTAGAGGCAATAATAAAGTGGTTATTATTATATTTCCTTGTTCATGATAATCATTTATTATCCATGCTATAATTGTATTGACCGGAAACTCAAATACATGTGTGGATACATAGACAACAAACATGTCCCTAGTAAGCCTCTACCGGACTAGCTCGTTGATCAAAGATGGCTATGGTTTCCTAGCCATGGACATGAGTTGTCATTTGATAACGGGATCACATCATTAGGAGAATGATGTGATGGACAAGACCCAAACTATGAACGTAGCATATGATCGTATCAAGCTTATTGCTATCGTTTTTCTGCATGTCATGCAATTATTCCTATGACCATGAGATCATGCAACTCACTGACACCGGAGGAGTGCCTTGTTTGTACCAAACATTGCAACGTAACTGGGTGACTATAAAGGTGCTCTACAGGTATCTTCAAGGGTGTCTGTTGAGTTGGCATGGATCAAGACTGGGATTTGTCACTCCGTATGACAGAGAGGTATCTCAGGGCCCACTCGATAATACAACATCATAATAAGCTTGCAAGCAATGTGACCAATGAGTTAGTCACATGATCTTGTATTACAGAACGAGTAAAGAGACTTGCCAGTAACGAGATTGAACTAGGTATGGAGATACCGACGATTGAATCTCGGGCAAGTAACATACCGATGGACAAAGGGAACTGCATACAGGGTTAGCTGAATCCTTGACATCGAGGTTCGACCGATAAGATCTTCGTAGAATATGTAGGAACCAATAAGGGCATCCTGGTCCCGCTATTGGTTATTGACCGTAGAGGTGTCTCGGTCATGTTTGCATAGTTCTTTAGCCCGCAAGGTCTACACACTTAACGTTTGGTGATGGTATAAGTATACTTGAGTCATTATGGTGGTTACCGAAGGTTGTTCGGAGTCCCGGATGAGATCCCGTATGTGTCAAGGAACTTCGGAATGGTCCAGAGGTGAAGATTGATATCTTGGACGAAGGGTATTGGAGTCCGGAATTGTTCCGAGGGTACCGGGTGATGACT
>NC_057798.1:765128646-765145321 GCF_018294505.1 Triticum aestivum | reverse complement strand
TAACCAGGAGGGTTGGGGGCGCCCCCTAGGACTTCCCACTTCCCGACTTGGGGGGCAAGTCACCCTAGGGGAGATCCCATCTGCCCTGGCCGCCGACCCCCCTAGGGGCGCCACCCCTTCCCCTATATATATAGAGGTAGAGAGAGAGGGCAGCCGCACCCCAGAGAACACATCTCCACGCCACAGCGCTGCCTCTCCTCTCCCTCGTAGTCCTCTTCCTCTCTGTTGTGCTTAGCGAAGCTCTGCCGAGATTTCTCCACCACCACCGCTACCACACCGTCATGCTGCCGGAGGACTCGAGCTGCTACTTCACCATCACTCATTGGATCGAGGAGGTGAAGGTGTCATCAAGCCGTACGTGTGTTGAACGCAGAGGTGCCATCCGTCCGGCACCAGATTGGAGTTCGCGAGACGGATTGTGATTGGATCGCAGAGACATTTGACTACATCAACTGCGTTTCTTAACGCTCCCTCTTAGCGATCTACAAGGGTATGTAGATGCAATCTCTTCTCTTGTAGATGCAATCTCTTCTCTCGTAGATGATCATCTCCTAGATGGATCTTGGGTGTTCGTAGGAAATTTTTTGTTTCCCATGCAACGTTCCCCAACACACCTGCCTTATGCAATTGATAGAAAAAGACCACCTTTGGGTCACAGAAAAGGCCACCTGATTCGTGGCGGTACACACGCCAGCCGACACATGGTGCTTGTCGCCACAGGCCCAGGCTCAGTTGGCCTGTCACATGGAATCGTCGGGAGTAGATAGAACACGATGGAACATGATGGTCTGCTGGCCCTATCGCCACACCAGGAGGCGACATCAATGCTGGCCGGTGGGGCATGCCGCCACGCCCAGAGGCGGCATGCACTGCTGCTGCGGCGACGAGATGTATCATGGCTGATGTGTGGCCGATCCCGTCCCGTCGCGACTTGCCCGCTCCCGATGATTCCCTGTGATAGACCACCTGCCATTTGGCCTGTGGCAACACGCGCCACGAATCAGGTGGTCTTTTTTGGCAATATGATTCAGAGATGGTGTTTTACTTCAATTGCCCTGGGCAGGTGGTCCTTTTGGACAAAAGTTCCTGCAACGGTGGTAGGCGGAGGGGAGGAGATTCTAGATGGCAACGGGGACGAAACCCATCGGGTTTTGCCTTTCCAAACCCATCCCCACGAGAAAATCGTAAACCCGTCCCCGTCCCCATCACCATGCTCGGGGCTAGTTTTTCACCCGTCCCCTAAACCCATCGGGTTTCAGGAAACCCACGAGAAAATCAAAATATTTAAACAAACATAGTGGCGACAAAAAATAACATCTCGGCAGCAAAACAAGCACATTTGAGTGACATAGCTCGAGCAAATTTCAACAAAAAACAATGGTAGATGGTTCAACAGCGGTGCCCGTGTGGTGTGCGAGATGGGATCGAGGGAGCAGTGCCCATGTGGTGTGCGAGACATATTGAGGCTGGGGTGCGGTGAGTGAATTTGAGGTTGGGGGCTCGGGCGCTGCAGATGTTTGGGCTGATGTGAGTCCAGGCTGCGTTGCCCAATATGTTGTGTACTCCCTCCTTTCCGGTTTATAAGGCTTATTTCAACTTTTTTGTTTTTCCAATTTAAAGGGCTTATCTCCATCTCATTTTTAGTTTTCGAGGCGCATTAAATCTTTGCATGCAAGAATTAAAAAGGAACACACCAATGCATGTAATGTTCCTACTCATCTAGTGGCCAAGCATGCATGCACTACAATTAATCCAAATTAATGCAAGAGTTTAATTTGATTAGTTTTGTAAAGTACGAGATAGATTCCTCCACTCACAAAATGCCTTGGTTGATGCGATTTCAGATTTAAGTCCTATAAACCGAAAAGGAGGGAGTAATATTTTCGCGTGTAGGCCGGGTTTCAGGTTCGGATATTGATGAAACGGGTGTGAACCCGCGAAATATGCCGGATTTTATATTTTACCCAACAGCAGCCCACGGGGTTAGAAAAACGTTCATCCCGTCCCCTAATGGGGTAAAAACCTGCGGGGACGCGGGTTTCGGGGGCCGTTGCCATCTTGAGAGGAGATGGGCGTGTAGCTGCTTCATGGTGGAGAGGGAGTGGCATCTCGCGTGGAGCTTTGGAGACGGCGGAGGAGAACGACGGCGCGGTGGGCATCGCCGGTGACGTTTGGTAGTACTATTCCTCCGCCTCAGCTTATTTTACTGCCAAACACGTACTACGGCCCCTTATTACGCTTTGGACAACACAGTTGTTACTTGTTAGCGGGCCACCGCAATGGCAACGCCGCCGCCAGCGTTCGTGTACCGGATCAGCACGGGGGATGAGTGGGCGGAGCTCCAGCGCACCGGCGGCACCCTCGGCGGCGACCTCGACCGCTCCACCGGCTGCTTCCACCTCAGCGACCTCGCCCAGGTACCCCACAATCTCTTCGATTCCTTCCGTCCTTCATCCCTCCTCTCTTGATCTCTTGGTTTGTCAGATCCGTTACAGATGTTGTTGTTCTATCTGATATCTAGATCTGTCAGTAGATTTCTCCCTGTACTGCTTAATTTGGACTTCCGGCTTAACCATGGATGTTGTCGGGAGGTGCCATTTCCTGTATGATTTCGTTGATCTGGGATTGATAACCCTTTTTCTCTTGTTGATTTCCTGGCCTGGGTGTCAGCAGAACTTCGGGTTTCTTAGCCTCGTTGAGATTTGGGGCCTATTGCTCTGATTATGCCCAATAGCTCATATTAGATGTCTTTTCTGACTGTCTCTTTCAGTTTATATAGATTGGTATTGAGTAAGTTGTAATGATCCGTAATATACTAGCAAGCAATTGAACAATGATTTATGGAACAAGATGCAGATGAGTGCTATTGAAAAGAACATTGACATTACAGCATATTATGCCAAAAGAAAATAAAATTCCACAGATTTCTTCTTTCCAGAAATTAAAATTGGAAACGATGTGTTCTTTGGCTGTTTTTTATTTCTTTGAATGGGAAGGTAGGCCTCAGTCTACCTTATATCTTCCAGAGGGACGGGAGTCTGGGGGTTCAAAACAGGTTACAAAGCAACACAAAAAAGCGAGAAAACAAAAAAGGATGCTACAAGGTGTTCCTTCAGAGATTGGCAGTGTCTGGGCGAAAAAGTCTGCAGAAGAAACCAAGAAATCCTTCAGAGATTGGTTCTCAAGTTCTGTTGCTCCATAGCTTAATCATGCTTGCAATCTGTTGCTGGCAGACAGCCTGAGGGATGACAATATAATCAAATATCCGTTTGTTGCGGACCTCCCGGAGTTGCACCGCAGGCCACGATGATTATGTGCCAATGAGGTTCATCAGGCCTGACAGTCTGCATCAAAGAAAAAACCGAAACCGAGGATTCAGCCAGTGGTAGGAGGCCCAAATCTGTAGAAAGATCATGCGCTGGCTTGCATCGCAGGATGATATGGTTAACTGACTCAACAGCGGGACAACAGTCACAGGAACAGTCCTGAATAATTTTCATGTGTATTCAGGGGCTGTTTGGTTCCTTTCCTGGACATTGTGCCTGGTAAAAACGGCTGCCTGAATTGAGCCTGGGACGGGGAGCTTTTTCTGCCTGACCAGGCTTGCCCGGGCTCATGTGTTTGGTTCCTTTCCTGGATGGCTATTTTGTCATTTAGTGCTTAAAGATATTTTACTCAATGAACAGTACCGCTCATGGCTGGTCGTTACTTCCAGGCAGATGGCCAGGCGGAGGAAAAAGTACGCCTCGGCCAGGCTAATCATGTTGCCTGGGCTGAGTATTGTATTTTCTTCTATTTTTAAGTCTAGGGCCAGGCTAATCATATTGATAGGAGTCCCAGGCCAGGCAGACATCTTGTTTTTCAGGATGCAATCCAAACAAATACCAGGCAGGTTTCAGGCAGAGCCCAGGCCAGGCGTGCAGCGGCCAGGCCACTAACCAAACACGCTCTCAGTCTTGCTCTGGAAGCAAGCCAAAAGACGCCACGTGTTGTGAGTAGCCTGTAAAAGACAGCAATATAGGAGTGATCTGCTATTTAACCATCCCGATCTCTGATCACTTTCGGAATTCTGATCTGCTACTTGAATGCCACGGATAATTTGGTGCAGTCTATCTAGTTCAGCAGCAGCAGCTGTGGACAGGTTAGGGTGCAGCTTAATGTCCTGATCTCCGATAAATTGCGATGTGACTGAACAAAGCGATCGATGGCAAAAGAAAACGGGATGGAAACAAGAAAGCAAACCACCCAGATGAAGTTCACTGATCAGTCCAAAAGGAGATGTGCAGACCGTCTGCCATTCACTTTCTTGAACTGTCACATGTAATATCTGTTGAGCACTGACTTCTACTGTACCAGCTTCAATCTAATCAGTTTTATGCCTATTCCAGGAGACTATATAAAAACAATATCATCCCTGTTATTTCAGTGGTGTGACTTGATCTGGAGTTTTTTTTTTCAGAAAATATGAATCATATGCATTCATCCTTTTGTGTCTCTGTGTGTGCGCGCGCGCGCGCTGGTCCTTCTCAAAAGCCAAGTTTATTTAATCCTTGACTTGGTGTAGGCGAAGATGACACTAAAGAATTATTTCCGTGGGCAAAATAATCTATACCTGCTACAAATTGACACTGCCAAGGTATTAATCTTTCAACATTCATTTTATTTCTTCTCCTATCAGTTTATTGTAGCTATTGAGGAAATTGCCAATTTTTTTGTATCATTAAATATATATTTACTATGGTTTAGTGTCCTTATCTATAAGGTTGTTAGCGTTCATAAAAAAATCTATACGGTTGTTAGGACACATGCATAAATTGCCACCTGTTGATGCAACGGCATTTACATGTACAATTTACTATTCATGTGTATCTTAGATTGCAGATGGCTTAATCTATGAGGCAGCTGATGGCTGTAACTATTTCCCTCATTTCTATGGCCCTGATCGGAGCTTTGCACCCCTTCAACTAAGTGCTGTTGTGAAGGCGGACAAAATAGTGCAGGCAAACAATAATTTTTTTGCAGTCTACTTGATGGAGCGGCCATCTAATTCTGATGTGTAACCGTAAGGTCTCACTCTTAGCCCTTGTTTACATAATTTTCTTGTAAGTTCCCTGCCAAATTTATCAAAGACAGGCTGTCCACATGGTTATGCTACTAATGGAAGTACACAAATTTAATGTCAACCTTAGCCGAAAAAGGCTTTCGCACCGCTTTATATATAAAGCACCAACCACCAACAAACGGATCCGATACAAACCACAACACACAACACGAGAACCACACTCTACCAGGGCCAGATACATAGGTGCCAAAGGGCTACAACAACACCAAACCGACAGACTCGACGTAGACAACAAGAGAAGACACTAAGCATCACTACGAAGCCGCCGGCGCCCTTTCGATGAGATCACGAAGAGGTGAAGTTGAGAATCGTCGACACCGTGCACACCAAGACGGTGCCTTCAGGAAGGGCACGACACCGTAGCGCCGCCACCGCCCGATCCAGAGATCGGATTTTCATCCGGAGCACGACGAAGCGAGGGAGCAACCACAACAGAGACTTCAGGAAGATGACGACGCCCACAGACGCCGCCTCTGTCGGTCTGGCTTAAACCAGACAGAGTTTTCACCCCGGTAAGCATACTCCGCCTTCGTTAGGACGACGAAACGCCTACCACCACACCGCCCACGCGGCCATGGCGGCTAGCCGCTCACACCTGAGCCGCGGCCTCAGCCCACAAGCACCGCGGCTCCCACCACCTGGGCCGCCGCCCAAGAAACAAGACGCTTAAAAGGTCCTCCATGGCTGTAGGCGATGAGCCGACCGGCAAGCACCGACCACCGATTGAGCCGCCAGCGACAGGAATGGCCAAATCGATCAGGGAGCGACCAGGACGGAGAAGGGGCGAGGCGGGGGCGGACTATGTCAACGTCCGGCACCCCTGCCGGTGACGGGTGGCCCGACCACATCGGCGCCACCCATCTCTCCCACCACCTCTCCAAATGTCACCCCTGACGACCAACCCGGACTCCCAGCCTGGATCAGCACCTGGCCCAAACCAGCCACCCGCTCAACGACGCGAGGAGCCGGACCGGCCACAACCTGCATCCACGAGAGAGACCAACAACATCCCCAAGGGCCGCACGCAGACGAGCCGATGCCGGAGAGCCCAGCCGCCGCTGCGCCACGACCTGTACACCACCATGAGCTGAACCACGCCGACGCAACACCGCCGCCATGAGCCGACCCATGCCACCACCATGGGCTCCCACCACGCCGTGGCAGCCCAAATCCACCGAGGACCACCGCAGCACCGGAAGCAGCCGCCTGTAGCAGCTGGCCGCGCGCCACCACGGTCCACGCCCAGCGCCACAACCACGCCCGGTCCTGGCTAACCCCCGCGCCGCCAGCCAGAGGAGAGCCCCCAGATCCAGATCGATTTGGGCCTCCGCCGCCGCCAAGCCCGCACCGCCGCCTCTGCCACCACGAGCGCAACCCCGACGACCACCGCACGTAGCCCACCACGCCGGGGCAGCAGCCACCTTTGCCGCCGTGCCCCACGAAGCACCGTGTCCCCGACCGGCGAGGTCGTCCCACGCCGCCCACCATCGTTCGGGAAGGAGAGGAGGCCCCCCGCCGCCGCGGCCGGCTGGGCTTTGCCTGCCAGCGAGTACGCGGCGGCGAGGAGAGAGGAGGAGGGGAGGGGGCTAGGACCGGCGGCGGCGATGGTTTCCCTCCGTCGCTCGCGTGAGCGACACGGGGGGTTGGGGGGAGAAGTTTTCGACTCTCTTCTTCACCTAGTTTCAATGGTAGTTATGTAAGGAAACAGTGCGCATAGGCGGAGCAGAGTCCTAGATGCATGATCGAACAATGCCGGACACAGACCAAATAAGAAAATTAAATGCCTAACCAGTGCTCGTACCTTGTGTCTCTGTTGCCATCTAGTTAGGTACTCTCTCTGTCCCATAATATAAGATCGTTTTGCAAGTAGCTTGCAAAACGATTTTATATTATGGGACAGAGGGAGTATCTTCTTACTCTCTAGGCCACGTTTACACAGAGAAGCCCCGGTACCTGCAGCGCAGAGAAGTACTGCATCCAGCCGCCGCTGCTGTAAACGCAACCCCTCAACAAACTTGAAGTTTAGGTTGTCGGAGAACCAGATACACGGAGTTCTCTCAGTCTAGGAAGGTCTGGAACCCTCTCCAGGACTTCACATCCAGCGATTATAAGCATCTTTGAGAGGAATAGGAGGTCCTCCAACACCTTCAAGTAGCTTGCTCCTCTTAAATGGAGCAATTCCAAGCTGGTTGCCTGCTATCCAAGCTGTCGTGGGAGAGCTCTTAGCTTGGGGCATCCTTTGAGTATCAATCATTTCAAGCGTGGCAGCATCTGGATCCTTGGGACAGGGCTTCCTCTTTCCCTTCCGCAGTTGTTGTTGATGTTGCAACATCTTCAATAATGGACCATTCCTCCCAGTTGGGCATATCCTGTATCCTCAACATTTCTAAGCTTTGGGAATCGGATAGCGTGATACATAGTTACAAGAACTCATGGTGATTAAAATGTTTTGCAATAAAACTCTTTTATCAATAAAAAATAATCCCCGCAAAAAGAAATGCAGTTGGGTGTCGAGGACCGGTAGCCGGGCAGGCCTCCTTGCATCAATGGTTGCTCCACTGTTGTGCACAACTTTTCTCGTACAATACTCACAAATATTGCAACCACCTAAGCAAAACTTCAGCTTGGAGAGAGTCAATCATAAAGCATACAACTATGTACACCAGGGGCGAAGCCAAAACAAATGCTTAACTTGCTCACCTGTACCAAACTATTGGGTCAACCCAAATAAAGATAATTCTAAGAAGTGATTAGTACTAGAGTATACAAGGTAATTCAGTTTAGATGAACCCAACTCATTCATACTGGCTCCGCTCCTGATGTACAAAAAATTCAATGCACACTAAGTTATACACCAACTAACGGCCTTTGAGCATTGTGATACTCATTGCATTCGAGGATCTCGTGTTCTCACTGGCTTGTTCACCTTTAGGATTACCTAGAGCAAAGTATACAGGATGCTTTGGAGGTGGAAGCATTGCGCTTTCATTCTCTAACATAAACATAACCGAGGACATTAGTGGCCTATCATTTGGATGATCTTGGACACACAAGAGTCCCACATGAATGCATCGTACAACTTCATGAAGTGGGCAGCTCGCAGCAATGAAGGAGTCCACCAATTCAGTTGCTTTTCCATCTTCCCATAATCTCCAGGCCTGACCAATAGCATGAAGTCACAATCAGGTTACTAAATATATTGCTTGGGTGGAGAGATTAATTAGAAATTCCCTATATTCACTACCGGAATCAAAGTGCTTGCTGAGTGATTTCTGTCGGGCACTAGGCAAAGG
This sequence comes from Triticum aestivum, assembly GCF_018294505.1. Lineage (NCBI taxonomy): Eukaryota > Viridiplantae > Streptophyta > Magnoliopsida > Poales > Poaceae > Triticum > Triticum aestivum. The sequence continues at coordinate 765,136,906 of NC_057798.1, read as the reverse complement.
CCCTCCTAAACCGAGTGCTGCAGAAAATGGACACTTGGTAAAGCCTTGCCTTTGCCGAGTGCCGGCTAGAAAACACGCAACAAAGAGCCCGGTAGTGATTACATAGCACTTACATAAGATATAAGGCTACAAAATTCCATTTTGAGCTGAGCTGAGCTGATCTTCAAACCACTAACAATCTCCAATAGAAGGACCCCAAAGCTATAAGTGTCTGATTTCACAGAAAATGTACCTCCCATGGCATATTCAGGGGACATGTAACCACTGTTTAAAACATTCAACAAGTCAGCAAGGAATGTACAAAACACGCTATACTAAACATTCAACAAGGGTGCTAAGAGTTCATTAGTACACCAGTTACTTACTATGTTCCGACGACCCGGGTTGTGTTAGCATGATACTGGTTTGCACCAAAGATTCTTGCCATACCAAAATCTGAAATTTTAGGAATCATTTCTGTGTCCAACAAAATGTTGCTTGCTTTGAGATCTCTGTGAATTATCGTTAATCTTGAATCTTGATGAAGATAAAGAAGGCCTCTTGCTATTCCTTTGATTATTTTAAACCGTGTCAACCAATCGAGCACATGTTTTCGTGCATGATCTTTCATGGTCAAAATGAAAGGAAACAAGTCGTCATGAATACCATTTTGGTTCATGTAAAAAAATGTATGTAATCTAAAAACTAGCACATACCAAAAAGAAAGGCATCCAAACTTTTGTTAGCTAAGTACTCATAGACCAATAACTTCTCATCTTCATGAATGCAGCAGCCGAGAAGTCTGACTAAATTCTTGTGCTGTAGTTTTGCAATGAGAACTACTTCATTTTTGAACTCCACTATACCTTGCCCAGAACTCTTACTAAGCCTTTTGACAGCAACTTCATTTCCACCTTCCAGTGTGCCCTACATGATCAAACTTTTTCAATGGAACCAAAAATAGAAATTAACTTTTTCGAACCTATGTGTAACATTTTTACATGAAGAGATGTGTTTTTGAATTGAGCCCATGAGATACTTTTCAACTCTAAAAGTGTTTCCTCTGTACCGCGAATGACAAGACAAACCCATTATGTTACCTTGTAAACTTTGCCAAAACCTCCACGTCCAAGCAAGTTGGAATCAGAAAAAAAAATGTTCCTGAAAGTATGTCTTTATAGCTAAAACATGGAAATTCCGTATTTTTGCCTTCTAGTGAGTTGGATGTGCTAATGTATCCTAGCATCAGTTTCTTCTGGTATTTCTGCTTTCCCCATTTGCCTGTTGATTAAGACATCCACTTACTCTTGCACTAATGTAATATGTCAAAAAGAAGTCGATATTTGTTACTTTACCTCTATATTTGTATATCCAGATGAAGACTATGCATGCTAGTAGTAGCAGACATGATATAATGGGGACTACAATCTTTACTGGACCGATTTCCTTGTCGACTGCAGAAATGCGACCAATCAGAAATTCAGAATTAACTTCCATAAGTACCATGACGGATTTGTGAAGCTAATTAGGCACCTGGACTATTGTTATTTCTTAACCTGAACTACCAGGGCCAGTGGTAAATCAAAGATTTGACCATCTTAAAAAATGGTAGTTGATCTTGCAAATATGCATTGGCCATTATTGTCAATTCAAGAGAAAAAATAGCAACTAGCTATGGCCGTATGGGAAAGTTAAGACATGGAATCTGGAAAGAATTGTCAATGAATTTGAAAGTGAAGGCCAGAAGTAATTGAACAACCTAGCAATTGTAAAATGATATTAAAAGGAATGCCGTGTTTATTTAAACAAGAGGACCTTCCATATGTATTCCTTCCAGTTCTAAACAACGTGATGTTCTTGATATGGAACTTCTAAAACTTTAACTACTGATACTGCTTGATATATTTAGATTGGATATCTTGAAAATGGTATGCTTAGATATTTTTTGAAATTATTTTTATAGTACTACAGTCTTTTTTGGTTAAATATGTATTGATATATACTAACAATAGAGTTAAAATCATTACTGACTAGGTAAGAAAAAAAAGAGGGCATGGAACACCGAATACCAGGATTGGCAAGTCGGAGGTACAGGTTCTCGCCAACGGTTCTCTTCTGAGCATCAATAAGCTCCCCTGACCAAACTAAGCACCTTGACGGGTCAGCCATAGCACCTCCGCTACTCAAGTTGGCATAAGCATACCCTGTACACGAGCAATTGTTGATGCACTCAGCTGCACAGTCATCGAAGTTTCTGTTGCTTATATGCAAGAACATGTCAGGAACCTTCATTCCAGGAAAAGACGTGAAATGGCTTTGCTTGCGGCATTTCAACGCTTCTTTTCTCTGACATCCTTTAAAAGAGTTACTACTGTCTACAGGCTCAAACCCATCAAAGCACTGGCATGTTGGAATGGCCTTGGTGAAGTCACAATAGCCAAACGGGCCACAAGAGGCGTAGAGATCGCAAGCACTATTGGGGTGCTCATTGATGAGTGTCCATGACATGGAGTGATTGTCCCAGCCTAGAGCCTTGAACTTGCCAGTGTAGTCAAGCATGATGCGCATGAACGGTGAGTTGTTGGAGACAGTGAACGTGTAACTGAACTCGTCTCCAGAGTTGACAACTGTTTGGTACAATGTGGAGCTAGTGTTGGTTAGAAGTGCGGCCGGACACCGACACACCGTCCCACACAATGATACGACAATATAGCCTAGCCTTGTTCAACGTTACCAACTGAAGGTCTGGGGATCTTGGGTCGCCACTGCATGAGAAGTCCCCAGAAGATGGGTCATCGGGGCCCTTCCAAGCAACAAGACGTGTGACGATTTGTGCCTTGTAGCTCACCAAAAATCTCATGTTTGGAAGGATGGTGTCGGTCGGATGATCGAAGCTCAACCATATGTCCTGGTTGCCCGAAGACCGGAGGACAAAGTTCCCTGAGTTGAGTAGTACTGCATAAGCTCCTGCCGCCCCAGAAGTGGCATTGCTTCCTGCCATCCAAATAATACGGCCTTCGGAGTCTGATAATACCATGCGAGAATTGTTAGTTACCTTGAGCATCATGGACGAAGGGTTGATGATTGGGCTGTCGCGGTTGGCGATCCACACAACGGTCCGTGGCCCGGGGAGGCTGTGGTACCATATGCCAATGTAAAAACTCTTGTTGGAGCTTGTCGGGGAGATGAAGCCCAGAGCAAAGTCCCCGCTCTCGGAGATGAGCATGCCGCCATGGGCGAGTGGCTTTGCTTGTGTGAGCTGGTCATCGGCGCTGCAGAATGAACTCAAGAGTAGGAGGAAGAAGATGGGGATCATCTGCTTGCGCCGGCACAGATATAGATGAAAGATGGCAAAGTCTGCAACTAATGGAACTAGTTGATAAGGATAAAAACATCAAGGTCGACATAGACCATATATAGCACAGGAGAGCAGAGCAGACTCAAAAGTCTTTGGTATAGATAAATACATCAAGGTTGGCAATTGACATAGACCATATATAGCACATATGGCCAGACGACAAGTCTCCAATGACAGTGCTGCACGCTTAAAGAATATTCGTCACTACAGGGCCAGATTGGAGTCTACACTCCACATTGAGAGGATGACAGGGGAAACTTCGCGGCATGTGAGTTTGCTTGCTGCAGCACTAATGACAATATTTGACTGATAAGAGCATCTTCAGCCGCGCCCCCAACAGCCCCCCAGGCGACTTTTTTGGTGCCGGCGCCAAAAAAGCGCCCCAGTCGCGCCCCCAGGACGACGGAAAGCGCCGGTTCGGCCCTTTTTTCCGCTCGGCGGCCGCAGGCCGAACCCGGCGCGCTTGGGGGCTCCGGCGCAAGGGAAAAGCGCGGCTGGCCCACGCCGTTAGGTGAAAAGTCAAGATTTTCTTCCCCGACCTGCCTCCCACCCCCCGCGCGCGCTCTCGGCCGCCATTAGCCATATCCCGGCGCCGCCCGCCGCCCTTTACCGGTAGATAGTCATTCCCCGCCGAAAAAATAGCAGAGGTTCGCCGCGGCAGCTCCTCCGACAACAGCTAGGCGTTTCTGGCCGCCGTTTTCGGCCGTGGAGGGGCAGTTTAGCGGCGGGTGCATGCCCACCGGGCGCAAGGTGTTCGGCAATTTGCCTGCCTCGGCGATGGACTCGGATGACGAGGAAGTGCTCGCCGCGCTGCTGGAGGAGGAAGCCGAGGCCGACGCCCAGGAAGAAGAGCATCTCATGGTGCTCACCGCCCTCGCCCAGCTGCTGGCGAGCAATGAAAAGCCGCGTCGAGGTGGCTCGGCGCCGGGGCGGGTGAAAGCAAAGAACCGGCATCATCTCAAAGGCTACTGCATGCTCTACTCCGACTACTTCGCCGATGCTCCACTTCACGGCGACAGAAAATTTCGGCGCCGTTATTGGATGAGCAGAAAGCTTTTCCTCAGGATTGTGAATTCCATCCGGGAGTTCGACAACTACTTCAAATCCAAGATGGATTGCACCGGCAAACTTGAATTCACCTCTATCCAGAAATGCACGACAGCGATGAGGATGCTTGCATATGGAGCTCCCGGCGACTCACAGGACGACTATGGGCTCATTGCCGAGTGCACCAGCATAGAGTGTTTCTACAAGTTCTGTCGGGCAGTGGTGGCAGTGTTTGGACCGCAATACTTGAGAACACCCAATGCGGAAGACACTGCTCAGATCCTAGCACAGAATGCAGCAAGAGAATTTCCTGGGATGCTTGGAAGCATCGACTGTATGCATTGGAAATGAAAGAATTGCCCATTTGCTTGGCAGGGGATGTACAAAGGCGCCAAAGGCGGTTGCAGTGTGGTATTTGAGGCGGTGGCCACACAGGACCTCTGGATTTGGCACTCCTTCTTTGGTATGCCAGGAACTCACAATGATATCAACATGCTGCAGTGCTCTCCTGTCTTTGCCAAGCTTGTTGAAGGTCATTCTCCTCCGGTGAACTTCGAGATCAATGGGCGGCACTACAACAAGGGGTACTATCTAGCTGATGGCATCTATTCGAGATGGTTGACATTTGTGAAGACCATCAAAAACCTTGTGCCTGGAGGCAAGAACGTCTGGTTTGCGAAGATTCAGGAGGCTTGCAGGAAGGATGTCGAACGGGCATTTGGTGTGCTCCAATCTCGATTTGCTGTTGTCCAGTACCCCGCTCAGACCTGGTCGAAAGATCAAATGTGGAAGATCATGACCTGCTGTGTCATCTTGCACAACATAATCATTAAGAGCGAGCAGGAAGAGCCAGTGTTTGACACTGAACCATACCACAGGCAGGGTCATCTTGCCCAAGTTGATCACCAGCTACCGGCAACCTGGACTGCCTACCTCAGTATGGGTCAAGAGATCCGAGACCCACAGGTGCATCATCAACTGCAGCAAGATCTGATAGAGCACCTATGGAGGCTCAAGGGCGACGCCGGGCGCGACATGTGATGAAATATGAGTTTTTATTTATTGAACTATTTAATTTGTATTGAACTATTTGTTGTTGTACTATTTTGTTGAAGTATTTGATTTTTCAGTGATGAAATATGTGTTAAAAAATATTTACATTGATAATTGAACGCCGAGCCACGGCGAACCACGCCGAATATGGGCCTATTCTCGCTCATACGGGCCTTTTTTGCCGAAATGGGGCTTCAAAAAGTGGGCCAACATTGGCGCCTGGGGGCGAGCTGGGGGCGACGACTGGGCGCAAAACCGCTCCCAGCGCCGAACGAATCGCCGGCTCGTCCCCAAGGACGATTTTTATGCGTCCTTCCAACGGCTGGAGATGCTCTAAGTCGTGAGCTTGACATGTGTGTGGTAGCCTGGTATGGCTTGTGTTATTTCTGAGCTGTATATAGAGTTACTAGTGGTTTGGGCGCCAGCCTGTGGCGCCGCTTGACAGAAAGTTGCGCGCACTTTTCATTTTAAAAAATACATAGAGTCTTCTCCTACATCTAGAAAAACATTAAAAAATCTTCACTTCCATCTAAAAAAAGTAAAAAGGAAAAAAATTACCAACGCAGCGTACCAGGGCCACTTTGCGTAGCCGTTTATTTTAAAAAAATATGTGGGGTCATCACCTCCATTTAAAAAGAGAGAAAACATTTAAAAAAATCATCACCTCCATCTAAAAATAATATTTAAAAAGTTTTTTCACCGCGGTCAACCAACGTGTGTCACGTGGCATAGCTGGTTGGTCGCCCTTCAGACGATGCTTAATGGGTTTACTTAATGAGAGGCATCTAGAAGGATTTGAAGATGATGAAAGTGGCAAAGTCCGGATTCGAGACTAATTGACAGAGACGGTGATGTGAACAGCTCTTTTCGGCGACCTTGATTGGTACTGATGGTTTGACGAGAGCAGGCCAACAAGTCTCATCAAACACATTAATCTACCAAAGAATGGCGGCCAACCAGCATGTCCACGTGGCGCATGCTGGTTGGTTGTGGCAATAAACTTTTCTTATTTATCTTGGAAGATGAAATTAAGAAACTTTTTGATTTTTTTAAAGATGAAATTGAGACTTTTTTTCTTTTGAGGGGACTTTTTTGAAGATTATTTTTGAAATATGAAAATGAGACTTTTGTTTTTTTTTCATTTTAAGAATGTTTTTTAGGTTTTTCCTTTTTCTTTTTGAGATGGATGTGATGTTTACGTGTTGTGAGAAAGTTTTCTTTTTAATTTTGAGATGAAGTTGAGGTTTTTTCTTTGAGAGAAAGAAATACACGCACAAGTTCCTCTTAAGAGGCCCGCAATGATGGCCCCCAATCACTAGTAGGCTTGAACACTGCTACAGGTACGTCTAAAGAAAAATCATTACTACTCCCTAAAAATTCAAACTGGAGTAGAGTAAACCTCATGATCAAGCAAAGGAGCCAGCGAACGGTGGTCCCGTACGCAGCCATCGGTTTTTTGTTGAGCAATTGGTAGAAGCTTTTCCTATCCATTAAGAGATAGTAGACTTGACCAGTTAATAAGGTAACACAAGCTTGGTTAATTAAGGGAAAACCGAGCAAAAACCCGTACAACACGGTCCACTATCAGGTTTGAAGCGGTGCCCAATGATGTCTGCACATCGGCAATGAGCGCTCGCTACAACCATCGAATCCATGAAACTGGAAGGAGATGTCCCTTCATATGTTTTTTCTTGAATTTATTGTGTTCTTGGTTAAGGTGGATGACAATATGGAACATGGCATCCTTACTTTTTCATGGCTATCCCATGAAATATTCTCATTACATCCTTGAATATCCTTGGTCTCACCTACCTTGATCATGGCTATCCAAAAATCCTGTTCTAATTTGTTAGAACATTAAACCCTAGCCTTGGCTTTACAAAGGAACCCTCATCTTCTTTGCTTGCAAGATTATACAAAAAAGCACATTAGCTCCCCAATGCATATAAAATCTAGATTTGCAAAAAATGCTATGCCCAAGCAATATTTTTTAATTAAAATAATTCTCTTTCCTGCTCATGTGAGCTGAGAAATCCATGAAATTTGTGGAGATGTTTCTGCTATCATACTTGGCCTCTAGTAAAAATATTGGGTTATATTGAATAGTGGATCATCCCCGTCCACTCACTCCACCATATTTTAGCTCCACATGTTTTTGGGTGCTCCGCTTAAATTCTTGGTTTGCTGTTGGTCACATACCCGACCTACTTAATTCAAGAACTTATACCAACAAGCATTCAAGAGCTTGGCACTTGCTCCTTTGGTGAAAAGTCACTCCTTTCACCATTTGGCAATTATCCCGTTTTGCCACATTACAAAGCAACTACCCTATCTGTTGCTGTGAAAAAGGCCACAAAATTTAGAGAGATTACTCTATCTATACCTTGATAAGATCAACCAAAATATTGGTTCAATGGTACATTTTTTTGCATAAACCACCAACACCAGCTTTTGCGCAAAATGCCAAGTAAATAGCAACCCATATTTTTTACCGTCAAACTTTGTCACCTTTCTCATCTTCCCTACCAACCTAATTCTCTAGAACACGAGATTGAATGGAATAGTAGAAATGTCATCACCGCCTATCAAACACCTCTGCCATTCAATTTGCATTTTAGTTGCTAGCGTTGAACTTGTCATGTGATTTTGTATTCTAACGCTTCTACCATCCTAAGCATATTCAGTGGCACACGCTTCCAAAAAAAGCGTCTATGTTCATTGCAAAACAGTTTTGTTAAATCACATCTAGCTGAGAATTACTTATGTCGCATCTAACTGCTCAATCACAGGATGTGAACGCCAAAATTCGTGTCGCTCTCTTTG